>NW_008795702.1:2588473-2633390 GCF_000699145.1 Aptenodytes forsteri | reverse complement strand
AGTCAGCGGGTGGTGAGCAGTTGCATCACTTTTTTTTTTTTCCTCCTTTCCCTGGGTTTTTTTGTTTCTCTTTCTCTGTTGTTGTTTTCCTTTTCATTACAATTTATCATCATTATTCTATTATTTCAAGTATTAAACTGTTCTTATCTCAACCCACGAGTTTTCTCACTTTTATTCTTCCGATTCTCTCCCCCATCCCACTGGGGGGGGTGGAGGGTGAGCGAGCAGCTGGGTGGTGCTCAGTTGCCGGCTGGGGTTAAACCATAACAGTCTCCTATGCAAAAGCACTTTGTGTGGCTGCTAACTTTGAGTATATGAGAAATACTGAGTGTTCCTGCAGGTGTTCATAGAACTCTGCAGCCTTCAAGCCTACTCCCCGGGAAAGGAATAACTGCAGATGGCAAAAAAGGAGAGGAAAAAAAATGCTAACAGTGAAAGCAAATCAGGACATGCTTGCCCCAAGCATTTGTCAGTGTTATCTGAAATTAGGTTGAAACTTAATTTGTTGCAAGATTTTTATATAACAGCAGCAATGGCTATTTCATTTTTAACCAACTAAAATAGTATTATAATATTAATTCTATAAGTCAAACAAAACATGCTCTAAAAGTCATAGCAGATGTTTTTCCAAACTAATTGTAACAACTTAGAAAAAATGATTGGGAATGCAAGAGTCAAAAAAAGTTTCCATGGTGGTATCCTTTGGAAAGATACCCAGAATTACTGCACAAAGAACAATAAAGTATTATAGTAACATTTTGACGGCAGATGTCAAATTCATATGTAAAGGCAGTGGCAAAGAAAACTTATGTTGTGCATTTAAATCGAACACCGTAACAAGCAAGGCAGGCCTTGGGATTAGAACCTCTCATTTCCAAGGCCAATTATGAATGAAATCATGGGTTTGTTTCTTGCCTGTCAAAAATACTTTTGTTTCTGTTTTGATCAGTATTTTGGTTTCCTTCACTTCTTGATTTCTCTTTTTGAAATGACACCACATGGACTTATTAATTATTCTGTGCTAGGTCGGTAAAAGCCTGAACCCACAACTGCACTCCGGGAGTTTCACTGCCTTCTACAAGTGCCCCTGAGTTACGTCAACATTAAACCCACAATCCGATGTGAATCTCTTATCTTTGTGTAACACCAAATCCAAACTATTATTTTTATTTTTTGTTCTTCACATTTTACTGCCTGAAAACTCAAATGAAGTTTCTCCTTATCCTTCTTCTACAAAAAACACAAAAAATGGGATTTTTGCAAGAACAACCCAGTAATAATAGCCTGTAAAAAAAAAACCCAACCTTTCAAATAGTGATCTACTTGGAAAGATTAATCCAAGACTTAAAAACGCAGAAGATGCAGGCAAGAGCGTAGGAGACTCTGGGATTTCTTGGAAGAGGTCATTTTTCAATCACTTACAGCAAAACTGAGGCATCCAAACATCAGAAGTTACTTTTTTAAAAAGTCAAAACTAACCTCTGTCTCTCATATTCCTGCACGTAAAATACAGTTAATGACACTGACCAGTGTTTGTAAAAGGCCTAAGTTTGACAGAAAAGAGCCCTCCCCAAGTGCCAGGCAGGGCCAGGCATGCTGCTCAGTAACCGAGTCGCCCACCTTTTACTGCACATTCTCATTTAAAGAGAGAGATGAGACCGTACAGTTACTCCACTGCCAGTCTTCCCTCTTCAATAAGGAACTACAGAAATGGGGAGCAACGTTATTTCTAGTCTCTACAACAAAACCAATTAACAAAACAGGAAAGACTATACATAACTGTCAGACAACATAGGCTATCCATGGGATGTACAGAAATTAGAGATGAGTGGTGTCTGTTATACAAAGATACGGGTTATGAGTGAAAGTGGTCTCAAAAAGAAAAAGCCTTTGGATTTAATAGGTGGCAGGTTTATCACTGGTTAAGCTGGGTGACCTAATCGTTGAACCCCAGGCATCAAGAGGAATGAGTAATTATTTATCAGACAGATGTCACACTCTCAATACTCCTTCTGTTTCTCCAGGTATTAAAAGGTTCACCATAGGACAAGTTTAGGATACTCCTTTAGGTTAATGAATATCCACAGATGAAAAATGTGATCATTTTAATGTACTTCCGCGTAGAGAGGATGATATTCTCCATTATGATAAATCCAGTGAGGTCAAAGCTCTGCCTGAAGAGAATCTGACTCCCAGTGTTTATCTTACTGCAAATCGGGGGATAGCATAGCAGAGAGTTCTGCTCGATTACTGTACTGGCTATATTTAGGCAAATTATTCAACAATGCAATAGAAACTGAGAAGTAATGCACACCATAAGCTGCATGTGACAGTTTACATCTAAATTGTTTATCAACATAATTATAAGAATCTACAAAACAAAATTAAAAGTTTTGAAAGATTACAGCTCAAGTCTTGAAAGTACATATCGAAAGAGCATTATGGTTTGCAATGAGTCAAAGCACCATTTTAGCAAAACTACAAATTATTTATAACAATGGGTAAAGTGTATCATTAATA
The DNA here is from genome assembly GCF_000699145.1 of Aptenodytes forsteri. Taxonomy (NCBI): domain Eukaryota; kingdom Metazoa; phylum Chordata; class Aves; order Sphenisciformes; family Spheniscidae; genus Aptenodytes; species Aptenodytes forsteri. The sequence continues at coordinate 2,630,870 of NW_008795702.1, read as the reverse complement.
ATAACCACAGTTCCCATATATGGGTTGAACTCTTTCAGCCAGAGGATCACTGAGTGTTTTACTGTCTGTATTCATGGCACAAACCCAGTGTCTGCATAAGTGGGCTTTCATTCTGGAAAACGTTGAAGGAATAATTGATTGCAAGGCTCATCCTCGTTCTCGATTGTACCAGTGACTTACTTGTGCATGACATCAGCTAAGCTATTAGCTTGCCCGCATTCTCCCCAGCGCAGGCTTGTGGTCTTCGGAACTCCTCACAATATCCCAGAATTTTTGTGTTGTTACAAAGGAAGTAACAAACTAAGTTAAATATAATAAATTGGGTAAAGGCAGACCACAGTCTGCCACAGAGAACCCTTGGGCCCTGTGGTGACCTACCGACCTGGTGAAGCTGAAAGGGAGTTTTGAGCAGAGCTGTTTTATCAACATCACCAGGAAGTAAAGCCAAGGACTGGGGGGGGGAATAAATTAAAATGCTCTCAGGTGCAGTCTACTTCTAACTAATTATTTCTTAAACTTACTTCTCTGAAGTCACAAAATGAAAAGTGTAGAACAACCACTGTCTTAGTAAAAACTGCTCCACTGACAGGGAGCAAAGTTTCCCCCAACATTTAATCAACTAAACTACTATTTGCTGTGAAAAAGATACATATGCTTCAAACAAAACAGACGACGATGCAAAATACACCAAAGAGTTGTAATTGTGTGTTAACAGATTAATAATAATTTTCTTACTCCCCCAAATGTATTTATGCTTATAACAACATGCACAGCGTAATTACAAAATGTGATAACTAGTTCTAAATAAATTCAACAAGGAATGCAAATCTGCATAGCAAGAGCTCACTCCCAGCGCTTCCAGATCGAACAGATGCAGGACCAGGCTTTCTTAAGAGCCCAGGGGGTTATTTTCAAGGGCTCAGCATCCTCAGTTGTGGACAGACTTTCAATATGCCAAGGACATATTTAGAGACTTTCATGATTCCTAGATCCACAGAAGCAGCTCCCCCGCGTCGCCCCGGCAGCGCTGCAGAGATCAGGACTCTGCACACACACACACACACCCCACCGAGCTCTTTGGTTGAATATGGTCACTTTGTTTTGGTGCCTAAACTGGGGATGAGCTTTTGAAGGAAGTCTGGCTCATATTGTGGATAATGACTTTTCTTTTAAAAATCTGGTCCACAGAGCATTCTTTGGATTACTGACAAGAATCTTCTTTCTCATCTAAATCCAGACAGACCAACCGGGTGACCTGCTGTGCATAGTTACATGGAAGCTGAAAGCTTATTGCTCTATCTGAAGTGTGCGCTGGCCAAGCATCCTAACTATAAATGAATACAAGTTGTAGTTTTTCCTCTTCGGTTTATTTGTAAAATTCTCAGGTCTCCCATCATTCTAGAAGAGGGTATGTGGCACTACAGTAACACCTGACAGCCTTTACAAATGAGCTGCGTGATATTGTATTACTGCATTACTACCATGACCAAAGACTCCAACTGATACTGGGTCCTAACATGCTAATTGTAGCACAAAGGATGTTGAGACAGGCTCACACGCACAAAGATTTATTAGTAGGATCCATAGCTAATGGCATGCATTGACTCTAACGGTTAGTTTGGTGAAAAAAGTACAACAAAAGGACAAAGAGAAAAGGGAAATTGAATCTCTCTCCAGTAGCCAGCTGGGGGGAGATGCGCATCCTACCCTGGGCATCCTTGCCAGTTCAGCAGGTTGCCTACCTCCAATACATCTCCCACAGTAACTATCTTGTTTTCATCAGGACCTGATCAAACTCCCAACAGGTTGCTCCTGCTTAACGATGCTGCTTGCACTGACCCGAGCGCACATTAATCAGGAGTGGGTGCTGCACACCAGCTAGTTTGTAATCTTTGCACCATGTGTATCATTGGGTCCCCTGCTGTAAACCAAGAGCTACATCCAACTGCCAGGAAACGGAGGGGGTGGGTGGGCAGGGAGAGACAAGTCTCTCGCTGGTAGTGATCGCTTCCCACGAGAACTGTCAGCCCCAGTATGGGGTTTGCAAGTGCACAGCCAGGTGAAAGGCAGCACAAGAACAAGGGGCAAACACTGCTGCAGCAGCTCAGGGAGAGGTCGCAGAGCTGCGGAGACGAGGTAGGCTGCAGCAGTGCATGGGGGGCTGTGGCAGGACAAAGGCTGAGGCACCTAAGGCACAGCCACTGTTCGGTCACCAAAAGGCAGATTGTTCTCTGAAAGAGTTAAGGCTCTTGTTATGACAAGGCCCTTAAAGGGCTAAACGGAAACAGGGTGATACAACATCTTGCCCAAAATTTCACCACTGTTCAAGCAAGGGAAAGGGACCCAAAGCAACACTGTCTCAGCTGAGCACCCCAGCTGAGACACAGCGTTTTCTTCTGCCTTCCAGGTCATTCCAAATCTGTGTCACTTATATAGCAGTGACTCTACACAAATATCTTCCACACTCTCACAATGTACTCACTTTGCCTGCACTCTAAAATGAGCAGAAGCCGGGGGGGGGCGGGGAGAGAAAGAGCCTGCAGTCAGTGCAGCATTAGGTCTGAGCTAAGAAGATAGATGTGGTCTCAGGTAGCGCAAATGCATGGCTTCCACTTGACTCACAGTATAAACAGCCCTCGTGCACCTCCACTTGCAGGGGAGCAGACTGCGCTGGCCTCAGTTTCAAAATGACTGTCAACAAATCTGCTGCATCCTGAGGAACAAGCACAGACACATCTGTACTGATGCTAAGGAAAATTTTACATACAGTGTAGGAGAAAGGAAGGACTGTAATGCTTATTTTGTACATGTTCCCTGCAAAGTTTCAGGGCCTAAAAAGAGACTTTGAGAGGTATTGGTATATCTATATTTCAAGGTAATATAATTCAAACACTTTTATCCTTCAGCATTAGGATCATAGAATAGTTTGGGTTGGAAGGGACCTCTCAAGGTTATCTAGTCCAACCCCCCTGCCGCAGGCAGGGACATCTTCAACTAGATCAGGTTGCTTAAAAAATTTCTGCCTTATATCTAGTCTGAATCTACCCTCTTTTAGTTTAAAGCCATTCCGCCTTGTCCCGTCGCAACAGGCCCTGCTAAAAAGTTTGTCCCCGTCTTTCTTATAAGCCCCCTTTAAGTATTGAAAGGCCGCAATAAGGCATCCCCGAAGCAGTCTCTTCTCCAGGCTGACCAACCCCAACTCTCTCAGCCTTCAGACATTTCCAGATAGTAAGACATGATGTTTTCTACTGCACCAAGTTATGTTTTCTCCTTGGAGATGAAAAAAAAAAACACAAAACAAAACTGGAAGACACTGAAATTCCCGATTAGCCAATAAAACAATGAGCACCTTATCAAGTAGGTATTTCCAGCTGCTAAATAAGAATCCTTCAAGAGCTGATATTTTGTCAGGTCACTTCCTAATAGGTGCTGTGGAATGGCATCCACCAAAGCCTTCATACCTAGCAAATGGGCTGTCAAAGAAGCAGTTAACAGTTACCAAACTCCACTAGGAAACATGTACTGTAACCACTAATGCAGTATGGGTGTTCTGCTCTCTAAGCTCATAAGTACTATCCACACCAACTTAAACACCTTTGTTGGATCTTCACAAAATGCCCAACAAAAGCCTTTCATGGAAGCTCCATAGCACAAATCAACACCATACAGTGGGGAACAACCCAGACAATTACATCATTACCAAAACTGGAAGCTACCAGCTGCACAGTACCAAGGGGAACACATTGCTTTTGAGTCATGAATAAACACTTCTACATGATGATGCCCTGCCCGGCGTGGATGGCTCTCTACACTTCAAACGGCACAGGGAATTGTACATTGTTATTCTTTATGGCGTAGACACGCCTAAAACAGCATTCAGAGCAAAGATTAGGTGAAATGGACCCTACGTTCATCTCTTCTTTGTACCAGAAGCTATGGGAAAGGCAGCAATGAATTGCTATCACTGTGTTATGAGAACAAACAGGGTCTACTAATGTTTTCCGCATAAAGAATCTTCACCTTTTTTGAATAACTATGCATAAATCTAGGGATCTGTAACAAGTTATAAAAATCTGATTCTCAGAGAATGCTTTGCTCAGTTATTTGCTGTAAATCCACAGAAACCACAGATAAGCCCAATGGGTAAACCACTGTGGAAAGAGATGCTGAGCCCCCTGAGCACACACGTGGTGCACACATTTAGAAAGGACAGGGAAAGCCAGGTACTGCTTGCAAAACATTTGAAACAGGCACCTGTCAAACGTTGTTTGACTTGCAGGAAAGCCAGCTTGTCAGAGAACAAAAGAAGGGGTCTGTACTCCAGAGCTTACAAAGACAGCCCCACTCCCAAGGAGTTTACAGGGGGTTTGCTGTGTTTGTACAGTACCTGGCTACAATGGAGTGCAAGGCATAACATAACCAGTGCTCCTCAGCAATGTTGCAGTTAAAAAAAAACCAGAAGAGAGTACATTTCTCTGCCATGTTACAGGGTATGTCATGATGTACTTTCCTCACTCCTCCACTCATCTCTCCAAGAGAGTGGTAAAACTCAGAGATTAAACAGTGTTCACTCCCACTCTCCTGTTAAGGATGCTTTAACTTTGAGAGGCTGCTCTTGCTTCTCCTTCCCCGCTGCTCCCTGTGTAGGTGTGAAAAGGCTCTTGCAGACATGCACTCCCCCAGCTTACACGTCCGCTCCCTCATGGGCGGACGGCACCCCAGGTGCCAGCCTCCTTCAAGGGCTTCTGCATTTGGCCTGCTAAATGGGATGGGCAAAGCCAACCCCTTTGACCTCCGAGAAACAGCCACAGGTTGGGAGCTTGAGCCTGTTGACTAGATTAAACCCTACAGGCACAAAGACACTGGCATCAACCCAGAGGCAGGCATTCACAAGGGAGGAGCAGTTAGTCCTTGCCTCGGTAAGGAAGCTTTGGCTCAGGAATAGCTCACTTCCCTGGGACATTCCCAGTGAATCCCCAAAGCCCTTACCTGGATTTCTTGGCCAATGGCCCTTTTCTGCTCTCCCTGCCGCATGGTCACCCCCGTGACACCCCTTCTAGAAAATGGGGTCAAGGCAGAGGTGGCTCCACAAACCATCACCTGGGCTGAAAGCACATCTGAACTGATCAGCCTTCGTGGTTCAGCAACTTCCGTGCTGATGAGGACTCCTCGTTTCCTGGATTGGGATGAGGGAGGGCCTCCTTCTTCCTCAGCAAAGCTCCTGGCTGAGGGCACGGCCCCACGTGCCACCTCAACATCCCAGGGGGATCCCACAGCAACCTCTCCCCCTCAGCCAGCTCCAGCCCTTCTCCTATACCTGCTATGCTCATTAAAGTCACTAAAACACTGAAGGCAAAAAAGTGACGTTTTCTTCTTCTTTTCAGCTCAAGGGAACCGCATCTTCCTGCCCACACTGAGATGGGAGGGAGAGGAGAGGAGGGCCAAGCTCTGAGAAGGCGGGAGGAGCAGGGCACAAAATGGCGGTGGACACTGCCTCACCCAGGGTGCATGCCAGAAGCGCGCCTCAGCAGCATCACTACAAGATATCCCAGGCTCTCAAAGGACAAAAATCACATTTCAAACTCTGGCACTGTCCTGCGTCGTTTTGGACAAAATATTCTTAATCTCTTTGCCTTCAGTCCTCTTCAATAAAATAACGTAGCACATTGCTGTGCAGCTCAAGACAGGTCAGGCTCTGGTCTTAGCAGTGGGGACTGAGTCAGGAGCGTCCCAAAACCAGGAGTTATACTGGGCTGTATTCCCTGTTTTAAGTTTCTCAATCTTCTTTCAAAGAGCCTGTCATGTTTTATTTGTGAAGGAGCAAGGCAAGTGTAACAACAGGCCTGTTACACTAACAGTAATGAAAACCCAGGCTTCCGCTGCTGGTAAATCAGCCATGATCAGCATAAAAGATTTTTCTTTTTTTCCATCTTGTTGTAATGGTTTCAAATTACCTTAACACACTGACTGGCATAACAATTTTCTAAAATTACCATAACTGTTACTATAAAAATGCTAAATGATATTACTCCTCTTTTGCATCTTTTTCTTTCCAAATAAAACGGGAGGCTGCAAGCAATAGTGTTATAGAAAAAGGACAAACAAACAACAGGAAATTGACAAAAAAATGTGAATATCTTGAAAACTTACTAAATCCCACTTTCATTTCTGTAAGGTTGTTAAATACTTATTTCTTCTATTTGGTGGTAAGGTAAGTGCTTAACAAATACAATCTATGTATTAGGCCTGGGAGAGCCCTGTTCGTGATACAGAGAAAAACATTTTGATCTCAGTTCCCCCATACAAAGCCATAACAACAACTGACTTCTGTGGTGCTCCTCAACATTTATCCTAGCGCAACCGAGTCTAGGCCCTGGCCCTTGAATTGTTCACTGTGGTATCGAGAATCAAATGCAGCCCTTATTACTCTTGAGAATAGTTACATGTTAGTAAAGTGGGTACTTGAAATCATGCAAAGTGCCTCTTCGATAATGCTGTTTATGAAACTACATTGTGTGTTTGGTTCATAATGGATAGCTTCAACCCTGGTTCGGCACTGGGGAAGAGTTCTTAGAGAATGCAACAAAGGAGATCCATAGGACAGCTATGTTTCTGAAACAAATAAAATCACTTTGAAGAAGAGAAGACATCCAGATGGACAAGATGAGACAACAACAATTACACAGTGACCAGCAGTTTTGTGACAGATACCCAAAACAGAAAGATCTCTACAGAACAGAAGGAACTTAGGTTGACAGTGCTCTTAAGAAAACCTTTCAGAAGATACCCTTTGTTCTAGGACCAAAATGTTTTCCAGGACCATTACATCTTTGAGGCTCCTCATCCCCTTCATTTTTAATTAGCTTTTTTTCTTAGCTGTGCTTGGTTCCATTTCCTCTGTAATAGCTGCCTTTACTGCTGTCCTCATACCAGAAATGTTAGCAGGCAATCAGTGCTCTTGGAACAGGGACTTGGATTACAAAGGCACAGAGAAGCAGATTTATGGGCCAGGCTTCTCCTGCCTTTGGGCAGTAAGCTGGTCTGAGTAGGGAGCTCTAGTCAAAATTGATCAGACATATCTGGCTGTACCTAGATATCTACCTACAGGTAGAGTTGGAAGCAGAGCCTGTTCAGAGAAATAACGAGGCAAATACTTGAACATGTATTGTTTTAAGAGTAAACATAACTCCACCAGCAAAACTGAAGTCACCACAGCCACAAGATTAGATTTTGTTAGTCATACTTCTGTAATGCCATTCATTTTTATGAAGTGATTCCTGACTTCTACCACTGCCTCTTAGACTAGAACCTAACCCCTAGCCTTCTCTGATAGTAATAAATAAATCCACTCTTTTGCGTTATCTCCCTTCCATTATGCTCCAAAAGTGTTAAACTTCTCAAAGGGTTGATCCTGGGGATTTTGGTTTCATTTCCTCAAATTCCCCGAAATATTCTGTAATGCTGTAGTTTTATCTCCCCAGCTACGATTGTCTGCTCTCTCCCAAATGGATTTTTAGCCAGTAGCAAGAAATCTGTAGTAACTATGAAGAGTATGCCAATACGGTAGAAGTAGACACCAATTAACATCCAGCAGCCATTTTTGCTGTTCTCATTGCACTTCAGCACAAACTTGGTAGAAGTCACAGATTTTGTGCTCTCCATTTTCACAGACCACTCAGTTCTGCTGCCACCTCTGCTAAGGAGTGTACCAGAGGGAATTAAGAACGACCACCTTCTTTTTACCACTGAAGAAGCACATTACAAAGTGCACCATTCCCAAAGGCAGCCAAGTTCACAAGCAACTGCAGGCATTTCTTTCTCCAGGATCTGATGCTGGGATGCTGTTCTTCCATACGGTTTCCTGCCATAGCTGTTTGTAAACACTATAGCAGACAAGACCATGAAAAAAGCACATTGCATGCAGAAAGCTCTCTGCAAACAGTCTCAGGGGGTGGGGGGGACGGGACACGACCAAACAAAAAAAAAAACAGAAAAACAACCCCCCCCAAACCCAAACACACAACTGAGTATCCAAACTACCCATGCAGAAGCAAATAGAGAGGACAAAAAGCACCTAAGACCACAAAAAAAAAAAGTCAGAGATTCCCAAATGTCTTTCCCTAAGTTTAGATCACTAAACCATTTCCCTCTCCAGAATTACCTTATTTATGATGCATTTCCACGCTTTCTAGTCCCTACTAACCCCAGGAGATACTGAGAGATGCAAAAATTATTATCAGTTTCTCAAGCCTTCAGTATTTTTGACTATTAACTATAGGTTCAGTTTAATTCTATTTTTATCTGAACTAGTCTGCCCATATCTAATGGCTTGGTTATATTCCAAAAAAACTCTTTCTAATTTTAGAAGAGAGATTGCAACTCACTCTTCTCCTCATTTATAAATGCTTTAAGGTCTCCACACTACAGGTTTTTCCTACCTTCTGTGTTAGAAAGGAAAGGTGTAGTTTCTAACTGCTTAATTAATAAGCAGTCATTCTGTAAAATATTTGGCAGTAGTAATTTCCCCAAAATGATGATCTTGCAATTATGCGTCTTAGGTTGTAATGACAGAAGACCAATTCAGTTGCTGCAAAATTAACAACGTCGGCATCAAAGGGCTGTCTCCCTGAGCCTGTTTACTCTTATCTACTGATCTTTTAGAATCCTTATCAAGAGCATGCTAAATTATTAAGATATACAACAACAAAGACTTCTCCTTGAACGATACTACAAAGACTTTCTTCTAATGCTAAAATTCTGCTCGTTACCAAAGAAATTGAAGGAGGCGGGAAGATGAAGGAGGGTCCTGCATAAGATTCATTTCAGGAAGATGTGCGCTTAAGGTCCTCAAAGGAGGGAGGAGAGCCAGTCAAGGGAGAATGCTGAATCTAAGGCATTTCACCCCAACATTATCCCCATCTTCCATTCAGATAGTGACTGTGGAAACTGCTGAAGGAAAAGGTTATGGTCCAATATTCTGTTGGCAAAGTACAGTCACTGTCATCTATTTTATCATCATAATAACCCTTGGCAGGCTATCCTTCCCAGCAATACAACACTTTAAATGCCTTTTTAGCTAAACAGTTCAGAGAGCTGTGCAAAAATAAACCACAAGTAGGCAGTTTCAGCCCAAGAGTTAAAGCAACAGTAATTATTACTTAATTCCTACTCATTTGCAGCTCCTGTTGTGGCAGCACAAAGGAAGAAGCCAGTGGGGATTCATTGCCTAGGCACAGGTGACACAAAAGTGATCCGCTGCTTAGTTGTCAACTAAGATGATCAACAAGTTTTCACTGAAGGGATGCATTTGCTTAGTGGAATAGAGCTGATAAGCCTTTGGGATGAGGAGACAGTGACTGACAATGAATACTAATTGACTAATGAGAAGACCTGCAGACTGCTAGTAAACAAAAGTTTCAGACCACTAGCGCTAGTGTGTACTGGACTCAAATCAACAGCAAGCTTTCAGCCCACAAGGTTTTCTTAACTTTCATTTTGTACTTAAAACTTCAATCTCATTCTAGAATACTGGGCATATACATTTTTCTACATGCTGAAATCATACCTTTTTCAACAACATTCTCAAATCACTTATATTGAGGAGATACACCTTGCTGCTGACTGTAGGAAAAGACTTTTCATAGTGAGGGATCAAGGAGAGAGGAGACACTGAAGTGCTCAGTTACGAGAACTAGTAGCTTGGGGTGGAAATTATTTATTTATTTATTCTCCTAGCATTGCACTCAGATCTTAGACCGGTCACAGCTTCAGTCTTTCTGTTCCTCCGAGTCTCAGTCTCTAGCATTTGATAAGCCTTCAAGACCCTGCAAAAGAATATTTTCTCCAGATCAGGAGGTTACTGTCATTCATCTGTAGTCTTCCTATTGATTTAATGGGGATAGGACTCAGTTATAAATGCACGTGACCCCCATAAAGCAGCAAAGGAAGTCAAATCTAGAGAGCTAGACAGTTCACCCGGTAGGTACTAAATAAATGTACAAGCCTAGACCCAATTGCTCCACAGCACACATTCTCTGAATGATACACTCTAATGCAGCAGAGGAGCTATACTGATTACAGAAGCACAGACTTTGCCCTTCAAAGTGTGACTAAGGGCACTCACCAGACATATAATAGTTCTGAGAAATAATATGTTCTTTAGGATGAAGTATGCGAGATTAAAAAAACTGGAACTGACTCACTGGACACCCAGTCTAGTCCCAGCCCCACGTACACGATTCTCTCACTAGCTAACTAATTTCCAGTTTAAAAGTAAATCTACCTTCCTTTTTGGTATGAAGGTGACAGTCCATCTGCTGCACCCACTAACAGGAAAGCAGAGGCACAGCCAAGCCGGGCTGCTTTGCCCTTTCTAGTGGAAGTCAGAGGAAAGATCTTGCCTCCATGTTCAGCCCCTCTCTGCTTTCACCTGCAGCCATATGGCTCGATTTCCCACTTACTAGTCTTGCTGGAAGGATGCTCCAGGCCCTTACTCCAGGAAAATTAGAAACCTATTTCTAAATCACAGTCTAAACATTCACAATTTATCCATTTTTTATTTTCTTGACATTAGATTTAACATACATGATGTTTCCAGTCCTCATGTATTTGTGATTCTCCATTATATTTCCCTCCATATACTTTTAAAGAACAGCCTCCCAAATATTTTCCTGCTAACCAAAGCGATGCAATATAGTGCGTTCCCTTTGTCAGTCACCTTATCAATGCACAATACCAGTTTAATCTACCACTGGTGACCTAATTCTGATTGTATACTATTTATTTTCCTCTTCCCGTCACATATCGCTACTTTTTCCCTTTCAAAATTTGTTAGGGAATTGCAAGCTATTTCGGGGTCAGACAAAGAAGGCTGTACTAGTTAAGTGGCTAAGTACTGTACTTTTCTAAAATGATTGAATTTATTTAACTGACATTAAGTGCCTGTTCCGTGGTGCACTTAAATAACCAGCCTGAATGACAATCTGCTTATCAGAGTTAAAAACCTTTTAAATTTCAGTCCTGCAAATCTCTTTTCTGATCCTACCTCTAAAAGAGAAAGAGCCACAGGAATGATTGGGCTGCTCGAGAACATGCCCCACAAGCCTGATCTTGCACGGTGATGAGTCATTAATTCTGACTGAATTTAATGAGAGTTCAAGTTCTCAGCAGGTTTCGAGTTACAGCCCCCGAGCTCAGAACCAACCACTTTGGCGAGATGTTTTCAGTGAACATCCACTGCGCAGAGCGGCCATAGAGAACAGGAAGATTGACGAGTTTACAGAAGAATAGGTAAAAGGACAGGAAAACTGGAGGAAAATAATTTGAACATAAATCTTTAAACATCTAAAAACCCAGACTAGCTGCCAATGCATATGTTGAATAATGAGCCATTTTTCTTACTCAAATAATCACAGCAGCATGCATTTGGGTGCCTGTTTGAAGAGATTAGAGCAGTGATAATATTAGAGTCAGTAAACAACTTGTGTACGTATATTAGTATTCTGTATCTTTTATTACTTAACGCTTTGTAATAGCAATTAGTCTTCAGTTTAATTGACCAAATGAAGTCGGTAGAAAATTTAAAACATCTTTTCCAAATGACAAAACTGAAGCATTTCATTGATCATAAAGGTTTTTAATGCAAACCGAGGACTGCTGAGGTAGCAGAACTGTCTACAATAGGTTACAGTGTACAGCGATAAACTTCCCATCTCCTATGAAGCCTTCAGCGTGCTGTTCACTATGCAGTCTTTATCTTCACATGCTGACACATGTAATCTAACATTCTCACTTTGCCACAGTAGGAGCAATTGCTTGACAATTTGATTATGGTTTCCTGTCAGCTCATACACAGAATATTCTTTGAGCTTTCAAGAATTGCAAAATATTTTGATTTTACAATGATAATAATCTTGTGGGGAAAACATCATTTAAAATATTGATTTCTGATAGCAAACCTACTCCATATCTGCATGCAGAAACTGCTCTGAACATCTAGAAGCTGATACGCCGCACGTGAGAAGAGAGGCAGAAGTGACAGTAATGTGCAAATAACAGAGGGAGAGGGTTGGTGAATGAAAGCAGTTACTACCTGACAGCGGCTCTGTGCCCTGTGTGAGATGAGTGGATGGTCCCAGTCTGGGCTGTGGGAGACAGGCACCCTCCCCACAAAATTCCAGACAACAGGCTGAGCATAGAGGCCAAATCCTGAAAGGACATAAGGACACCTTTATCTCTCAAAATGGCTTTGGCAAATCCCGGGTGAGGTTCATGGGCATAGAGAGTGGTGGAAGACACGGCTGGTTGCTGCCTTTTTGGTTGCATCGTTGAGACGATCGAGCACTCCACAGCAATTGCTGTCAGTCTAGCACATTTGGTTTGTTTTTCAGGACAATATGTTATATAGCTCTTTATATGTGAGTTGCAGCCAAAGAGCTATTGCCTAAGTCAGAGGCTGGGGCCAAAACCGAACTGATGCCACCTTTGCATTCCCTCTGCCCTGTGCTGCCTTGGTATTAAATTGCTCCCCTCATAGTTTGTTCCATTTTACGTTGAATGTCAAAACCCCCAGTGGGTCAAGGTGATATCTAACACCATGCAGCAAAGCCCCAGTCAAACTCTTTGGCTCTGGCCATGTCCTAGAAGCTTAGTGTCCACACAGATCTCTTGGCATGAGCCAGAGATGCCAGCTGGGCTATCTGTGCTAGCAAAACAGCCAGAGCAGCTGCCCCACGCTTGGTGAACTAAGCCCATGCAGTAGTGTTGCCTTCAAATAAAATTTCAAGAAACATTTTTTGTACCAAAAGAACACAAGTTTCACTGAACGTTAAGCGATATAGAGGTCACATCCAAACAGCCAGAGCAGCTGCCCCACGCTTGGTGAACTAAGCCCATGCAGTAGTGTTGCCTTCAAATAAAATTTCAAGAAACATTTTTTGTACCAAAAGAACACAAGTTTCACTGAACGTTAAGCGATATAGAGGTCTACATCCTGAGGAACAAACCGTGTGAACAGTTTAGAGACCGGTTTCTTTCACCATATAGTCTGCGCTCCTATCTCAAATTGAAGCAAACGGGAGACAGACATCTAAATAGTTTTACGTGGGTCGCTGTTGAGCATTTGTGAAAACATTATCCTAAAAGTCAAATTGCCTTGTCACAACAAGGTCAAAGTAGACCTTTTACTTGCTTAAAACGTAAAGGGGTTGGTTTGTTTGTTTGTTTGTTTAAATTGCTATTTTCATCAAGACATCAAAATACATTTTCTTTGCATTCTTCTTGTTGTCATTGTCCCTGAGGTATGACAGTTATGTGAAAGAGAACAAGGGAATAACTACAAAGGGCGTGATGCAAGACAGGGCAGTCTCGGATGTCTAGAATCAGACTGAAGAGCAAAGACATTAAAATGGAAGAGATATCACTGAAAATAAGCCTATTACTGAAACTGCGTGACTAACAATAGTTTATATGCACCCAGGAACATATGTGCACCCCCAGAACACAATCAATCACCTCACCTGGAATTCAGCCACTCGGCACTATAATATTCATACATACAAGCTGTTAGCTACCATTAATCAAAAAGCTTTTAACTAATTACTTAAACTTTTAAACAACAATTTTATGAATTTACACTAAATTACCAAATTACCATATCTTATCAGTAGGTATTCAGCTAATATCTTGCATTCTGCTGAACGCTAGAGACAATCTGGGTGTGTCATGAGAGGCAAATACGTCAAATTAGACAGCCAGTACCGTGAACACCTTTGCAAGTCTGAAGAGCTGCGACATGCCGTAAGATGGAGAAGCCTCAGCAGAGACTAAGAGCCACACGGACCTCAGCAGACAGAGTTTAGCTCTCTTATGTCTAAGGGGATCACAAGAAATCTCCAGATACAAAACATCCAAAAGAAAGTCGTCATCTTCACTTGCACAACTTCACAATTCGTTGAAGTCAGTTAATTGTTGAACAGGAGGAGCAGCTTAGGAAGTAGCCTCCTTTATATTACACTAGAGAGCTTCTGTCTTCCAAACACAGAAAAGGACAAAACGCTTCTCTCAGCCTTGTTAGGTGAGACTGCCTAACCTACTGCGCTATAGTTGAAGAGGAATGATGTAGCTGTAACCAGTTGATTCCGCTGTTGTGCTGTAGCCCGTCTTGCCAAGAGCGTTAAAATACCGTTACTATTTCAAGACAGGTTTTTTTGGTAAGAAAAAAGAAATAGGACAGCCTGCATAAGAAAGGAGTATAAACTACTAGAGCAGGGTATTTTGACAAATGGAGTTTCAGATTAGATTAACTGCAATTATTGTATTTTTTAAAATGCAATTATGTATACCTTTTTTAAGTAATGCTGACTTAGACATACAAACGGAATGAAAAATGGAAAGCAATGCTCAGCAAAACGTAGCTCAGCTTTTTGAATTCATATGAAACTTCCCATCTTTAAAGTGATCCAAAATTTAAACTGAAGTGCTTTTCTAGCTGGTGTCTAAATGGCTGAAGGGGCTTCTTTCCTGTTTGTTCTAGCTTAACTTTTTGGCGACCAATATAGCATTTCTCACTGAACTGCTCTTTTCAGAAGAGAGACAGTGTCTGAGGCTGCACTGCCCAGCCGTGTAGATACAAGGCTGTAATAAAACACTTCTGGAGTATTTTTCTTCCACAATTCTGTTTTCAATACTATGCAGATACCCTTCCCAGAAACTGCACAGAAGCCATGAATTGAGTGGCATCAAAACCACATCATTGGTCCTTTGCGGTCAGATCTAATAAACGTTGAGAATATATAGAGATTACCAAAAAGAACTGCCTCTCATCCCTCTGGTCAGCTCCCCAGAGTGCATAATTTGTTTTATAAATGAAGAAAATATATTTTTATAATTGCAGCAGGTGTGGAATATAGATGCCTCTTTATTTATGCAAATAATTAAAAATAAATGTCAGGCCTACCACATCCTTGATCATTTAAGTCACTTTAATGATACAAGAAATATAAAAGAAGGCTTCACTAAAGGTCTCTAAAGAGAAAAGGGCAACACCACTAAATAAAGAAGGATTATCATGCTGGGGCAAACTTGAAAGGAGATGGCATTCATACAAAATGCAATTTACTTTGACAGTAATTTTCTGTATTTCCCCTGCTATTATTCAAGATATATGTTTGAATAAGAGCTTTTTTCTTTGAGAAGCCAGCTGTTCATTCTCTTTGGTCTGCAGTTAAGTCAGAGAGTCCTGTGTTAATGGCTTCACCATTTATTACATAAGACAAATTGTTATGATGTCATCAATTTGTCATTTAGAGCCCTACTGCAGGGTCAAATAACTGAAGGAAGTGTCTTGAGAAACTGAACTGCAGTGTGCCTTGAGAAAAATCGTTGCTTTCAGAATTTGGGGGGAGGTTTATTGTTTAAACGGTGAACAAGAATCGTGAGGAAAGGCACAAGCAATTCCTCAGACGTATATGTTTTTATGTGGATGCTATAGAGACTTATTTCAAATGCCCATTTTCAGTCTCTCTGCATTAATGTTCTTGAATACACTGTTTACCTCTAAATCAGAACCAGTTCTGTTTCCTACCTCTTCATTCAGAGTGGTCAAGCATGATTACGGATGTCCTCACAGGGTTTTAATTCCGAAAAAGCTTGAGGAAATATTTGACCCTTAGCATTCGCTATACGTCAGGGTTTTTTCCTTCTAAAAAGCTCTGTCCCTTTGTGGTGGGCATTATCTAGCTTACTGTCATGTCAACAGGCTGTTGACATGAAAAGCGAGTACTGTTCTGCCTAAAAAAACCTCAGTGTGAGCAGGCAGAGGGGAGGATGTGACCTTCTCCTGGCTGCTGTGCAAGGACAGACCCTGGCTGCAAGGGAGAGAATTGGTCCTCCTCAGAAGGGTCAGGGCTTGCTCCAGGCCAAGGTACTTCCAGGTGAGATGTGAGTGAGACCAGGTGACATTGCGCTGCCAGCCTCAACTGCTGCATAGAGGAACAGCGACCCTGACACCAAAGCAGGAGACAAGGCACTTCTTCCCCACCCACCCCAGGAGAAGGATGTGTTAATATGGCTCCTTATGTTCCTGATGAACGCTCAGACAGGCAGGTGACCTGCAGCAGGACAGGAACATCCACTTTCATTGAGTCCTACAGACAGATGACCCGGCAAGGTCTGACCCTGAGGTTCTCAATCTTAGGGGAACCACATTCCTCCCAAGGAGCTCTTCTGGCCCCAAAGTTCTTGGAGGCTATTGGAAATCAAATATAATTTGACAAGGATTGATAAAAAAAGAATAGCTAGCAATATGGACAGGTTGATAATGAGATGGTGGGCTGACAGAATATGAACCAAATCAGGCTGAAGAACCATTCCAACAGATGCACTGCTCCAGAAGAGGTGCTTACACTTAGGTGTCTGAGCATATTTAAGATAGAAAAGTTAAAGTAATTGACACACTACAGCTATTAGCACAATCCTATAAAAATCATGCATTGATCTTCAAGGTCAGAATATTTTGCTTTCCTTCCCAGTTGTAATACTCAAAATAATACTTAATTGATCGTTGCTATATGCAGGTTGTCTTTTGCCTTCCAGATGTTATCCAATTAGATATAAACAGCTTGAGATACAAACAGCTCAATACCATTACTCCTCCTTTTTAGACAGTCATAAAATATACCTAACAAAACTTTCTTGTTAGAACATGGGTGTCCGGAGCTCTTATCCTGGCCTCTAATGATTAGAGCCCGTGGCTTCTTTTACAAGTAGGTATGGCTACAAGACTGTGCTTTGCTTGGAGATTAACTATAGCATTTCATGTAGTTGCCCTTTCTTACTACGCACCTGCAACAGAAACCAATTAAGACACCGGACCAAATCAGTTGTCTTTATTGCCAGTATTGTGGCATTGAAAAAATTTTTAAACTGTCTGAAACTGTGTAAATCATAATTCAGTCCCTTCTCAGTCAGTTCTCTGCAAGAAGCAGCCAATGCTCAGCTTCTACACATAGTTATACTGAACGCTTCTCAGGTGCGGGGTTAACTGACAGTGTGGAGAAGAGAACCACACAGCTCTAATTGAATTTTTGTTTGCCATCATTGAAATTCTTGAAGTGATTTCAAATATGCAGTCTTAAAAGGGAAAAAGAGTTGACCCCATTAACTGCATTATCTTTGGATTCTATGTATCCCCAACAGAGCGGATTAGATTTCACCTTAAACTCCTACCCAAAATAAGAGACCATGCAAACATATGCAATTAAAATGAATGAGTTCAGTCACGTAGAGTTTAAGTGTGAATGACGGATGCACAATCATTTCAGAATTCTTATTCTACCCCAAAAATGAATATGGTGAAGGCAGATCATTAACAAATCCATTTCCAGAGATTGCTTCTGAATGATCAAGGATGATTGTAAATGTTAGTGATAGTTCCGGTACTGTGACCTTCAGGGACCTCAAATCACTTCAGAAGGAGAACTTCAAGGCCAAAACATGAATCTAATCAGGTACCATGGTGAACTCTTCCCAGCAAAGACAGGCACAGTTTGGCACTGTAGGAAGACATCGTTGATGGCACGGTAGGAAGACAGACCTCAATGTCCACTCAGGCTCTAATCTGAAACCTTTGGATATATTCCCTGGAAGTCAGTATAGCCTAAAAGAAACCGATTATCATATTTTCATCTCTGATTTACAGAATTGTGATACACTAGTTAGAGGAGAGACAGCATGAATCAGTATGCTCCTGCCTTATACTGCCCTCAGAAGAAAGGCAGAAGCGTCCCTCTTTCCCTTGGTCTGCACAGAACAAGGTCGGAGGTGTCACCACCTCCTTGCCCCCCCCAGAATGACCAGCCCGCTCTTACAGCGCCCAGCTCCACAGCCCTCTGCTAGCAGCAGCCTCCAGCCTTTACTAACACTAGTGCTCTGCATTCATTTCCAGGCACCCTGTTTTCAGACTCTAAACCCTGTTAGTGCAGTCTTCTGGAATAAATTTGTCTTTATTATTTTTCCCCTCACTGTTCTCATTTACAAACCATGTAGATGTAGAAGAGCCCTTTTGGGGAGCACTCTTTCAGCAACTGCATTGGCTCATGGTGCGCATATGTGAAAGTCAGAAGCAGGAACACGTCTATCTTTATTTTAGTGTTGTTGTTATTCTCTGCATAGATTTTACAAATTACTTCCCTCTATTGGCAACCATTTATGTCCAAAAAAAAGCATCTCTCAAACCATAGCAATGTTGACTTTTTTGCTTTACCAGTGTGCTCTCATACTTATGTTCTTACAAGGTAAAATTAGTATAAGTGGCAGCATGTTTCCACAAGGCACAGCAATGAAGCTGTCATATCATGAAAGCCGGTTTGTCTCACTAAAAAAATTACAGAGAATACAAGCCACAGAAGGCTTTTGCTCAGAAACCATCTGGTTTAACTATCAGACCATTTCCTGCTCACCATCTTATGCTACTGCAGGGCTAAGAACTACAAAGAATTTCTCCCCCTGTCAAGCAGTCTCCTTGCACAGGAGCCCGAGCTCCAGACAGCTTAGATATGACTCTCATAACATCCATGTTTTGTAAAACTATCTTAAAGACTGAAAAGTGTCAGAGAACTGACGAGGAGAAATCTTCCCCTTGGCACTGAGAGCAGGAGTGAGTAGCTACAGGGGGGCAGGGACCAAGCGTCATCACCTGAGGGCAAGAGCCATCTCCGCATTCAGGAGTCCAGAATTTCTCACCACCTCTCCAGCCTGACAGTACTCCAGCTTCAGGGGACTACCTATATGCAAGTAGTTATTAAGCTACTATTCATGCCGAGTCAAAGTGAAAAAACAAAGCAGACAAGCAAGCAGTGGCAGCAGTTGCTATTTAATAGTCACAACCCTATCAAGGACTGTTCATCTACACTTTCCACCCTCTCCCCGCTGCTGAGCATCTCCCTACCATCTCCAAGCTCTGCTGCAAGAACTGTTCTCCTATAAGTAATTCCCCTGGGGCCTTGCACTGTACTCCACTAGTCTCCTTCAGTGGCCAGCATTTCATCTATGCTTTGTTTCTCAAGGGCTACAAACTGGCTTTTTTCCCCCCCCCCCTTAAATCCCAAACCAAGTTCATGCCATTCTATCCAGCTGGTGTCTGTCCAGTAGCACATGTGAAATGAGTTGGTGACCACTTTCCAGTTTTGCAGCCATAAATCCGTTATCCCAGTTGGCACCCATGCTCGTCCCACCAGACCGAGCATTTCATCTAAAGTCCAGCAAGCACCAGACCTCAGGGGCTGCTCTATGAGGTTCTCTTGTGGCAATGAGGAAGAGCTCAACCAAGCCATGATTGTTTTCTGAACACAGCGTCTACATCTACCATACAGACTTCAGCTTGCCTGGAGATAGCAACAGATGGCTGGGAGAAGGGATGTCTTATCATCTCTTGACTGTATCTTGTCTGCAGAAGCCCCCGGTGTAAAGCCAGTCATACCAGCAATCTTGCACGCTTATCAGAACAGCTAATATTGCCCATTGGAGCCGCGCTCAGTTTATCTGCGGCAAGGCAGCCAGGCTAGAGCTATACTTAAAATAAGGATGCGCTGTGAGGGTATTGGTATTTCCCTGCTGGTGAAGGGTTCCTGATGCAAAGAGAGCTAAGCAACACATGCCTGTCCCACCCCGCCATGCTGTCGCTTCCACTAGTGGCGGTATCAGCTCTCCTACTGTCAGATCCCCCTTCCCACACAGGGCGGGCAGAACGGGCTTTCACGCTGCGTTTCCATTAAATGCAAAAGCTCAGGAGTAACTCAAACTGTCGGGATTTATTCTGAATCACCTTTGCCCGTAATAAACAGAAGTCCAGTTCTCTCATGGTTAAACAAAATTAAATACACGCAGTGAAAAAAATTAAAGCTGTTGAGCCATTAGATGACTCATAATTATGTGCATAAATGTTCAGATTTTAATGGTGAAAGGTGTGAGTGTTAGTAATTAATATTAGATATTGCTGGTAAAGATTAAGCTTAGTTATCAGAACACTGGTTGACCTCTCAAAACTCCAGATCATTGCAAATGAGATCCTTTTTTCATTACACAGATAAGCATTCACATACAGCATCCTATTTCTGATGAATATAACAGGCAGAAGGAGTACTTCTTGCAGTGATTTCCCTACAGGTTTGAGAAGCCTGGAGTGGGGAAGAAGGAATTTAAACAACTAGCTGCTGACAAGTTGGTTTATGCCATAATTACTATCATAAATTATTTTTACCCGAATATTCTGCTCTGTATTCCAGTCATGAAAGGGTGAGGTTATTTTTTGGACTGAACATTTGAACTACTTAACATACCAGGCAGTATAATTCCTGGTCTAGTTTCCAATAGGACTTCTGGAGAAGTAGGGAAAAAATACTTAATACCTGTTCCCCAAGTGACAATTTTTGGCTGCTGAGCATACAGCTCACAGCAGCAGATCACGTGCTGGACGGTCTCTAGGGAAAAAGAAGAGGTATCCTCTGCTACAAACTGCTGCTGATGCTAAAAGTAGCCACCATGTTATTCTCTTGCTAGCTGTTTGTTTCTATTTCCAGCAGAAAGCAGTAGACCCATTTTACACAATGTTTAATTCAGCCCAGCCGCTGGTGGGTGGATGGCCATATCCTTCCTTATCTTTTTAGTGACATGATCTGCTCTGGAGCCTATCAGGCATGTAAGGGAGGGTCACCTGCTGACAGCCACAGCGGCACACATCGACCCTTCATAGCCTCTGTGGCAGTGACTGGAGCAGCTATGGACTTTCCCTCTTTTATGCAGGTCGTGGCATCAGCACGCAGGGAAGGAGCGCCGTTTGGGAAAAGGGCAAGGGCAGCAGGCCAGGAGAATCCGGTAAGAGCCACAGATGCCCCTACTTGTCAGTGCACCAACACCTGGAACCACCCCGACCCCACGCTGTACACGCAGCAGCGAAGGAGCAGATCCCAGCCCATGAAACACTGTAGTTCTGCTGTGTCTGTGTGGGGACAGGCAAAGCAAGAGCAGGCTCTGCTTCCCCAGCTGGCCTCATGTCTCACCGTTACTTCCAGAGCAAGCCCAGCCAGGCCTACCTACTGCCTGTTTTTCCACAGCACTGTCTCCAAGTCTTCTTCGGTTAAAGTTCATGGTGATATGCAAAGTACTTACAACGACGTAAGCTGTGAAAAGCAATTAATTTGCATTGGCCATTCAAACCTGACAGCTATGCTTGGATAACCTGGCTGCTCAAGCCTCCGCCCCACCCCATTTTGCTGCAGCATTAGATCATCCTGAAGTGGGAGAAAATGGGACTCATTTCATGAAAACACGAATAAAAGTGATTTTTCTTTTACATACCAGAACAACATTTTAAAGTAAAGAGGAGAAAATTGCATTAAACACACACAACTATATTTGCTAAATTATTAATCTAACAAAAGCCAAGCAGAGAACATACATTCTGGAAATACTGCATTTTTTATTAATTAGCTGAAAAGAAAGAAGTCTCCTGGTAGCTTGCTTTAAGACTCGCTATTGCTTAGGAATGAGGATTTCTAAATAAGAAAGATAAATTGCTTTATAATCAGCGTAACTTGTAATTCATCATGTATGTGAACTAACAGGTATATTAACATCACTATTTCTACAAATACTCCCTGTAAAAGCCCACCCATTGTACATTATACAAAGGACTCACGCTGGGCTTTATGCCACGCAAAGTAGTCCCCACGACTGAAGTAGCTCCCGAGGTTCAGAAAATTTAGATGTTATACTTGGGAATGCAATAGCTCCTCCTCACATGGTAGCTTTGAAAGGCTGTTTCTGACCATCCTTCCTAACTACTTGCCTCAGCAATACAGCTCCAAAATAAAACTTACTATATCTTTGGATATCTGAAGAAGGCGGTGGGTTTACTAGCTGACGGGCAGTCACTGAGCATGCTACGCTGCACAGCAGTCGGCGCCGGCCTCCAGCCTGGCTCAGGCTCCCGGGCTGGGCAAGAGGCTTGGCTGTTTCTCTCATCAGCCGTAATCTCCCCAGAGAACTTACCTGGGGAGGCAGGCAAGGTCCTTCCCGGGTGGTGAGGCAATACTCATCAGGATATATAACTGGGCCAAGAGTCTTCTTCCTACTAGAGAGTTTCCAGTGAAAGGAAGCATTAAACCAAATGGAAAGCCATCCACTCGATCGGCTTTCCAGCAATTCCTCTGACTCCTACCATAAAGCCACAGATAGGAGCTAGGTTTACAAGTCTGTCTTATTCCCGGTTTAGGAAGAGGTTTACTACAGTTTCTCAGATTGCTTCCTACCCAATATTGCTGCTAAAAGCAATTAAAAAAGAAAAAGCCCTCTCCTGTTCCTTCCCAATTAAAATCCATGTTCCAGAGTCCACCAGTCCTTGAACACAGCTCTTCTTTCTCAGTTTGTTTTTGTAGAATTTGGAAGAAAGTACGGTAGAAGCTTATTTAGTTTCTGTAATACACAGATATTTACCTACTATCATTCGAGTCCCTCTTGGAGAGGGACCCCAAGTTGGCCCTGCTTTGAGCTAGCGGTTGGAACAGCAATGCAGTATTTGCAGCACTACTTATGGAAACCATATTAAATGCATAGTGTGCCCTGCAATACTCTTAGGAACAGTCACCTGGTAACAGTACAGTATTACTGAGTTGGTTACTAGATGTCAGTCAGCAAACACACATACATAGCATTACATGCTTTGGTAAACTGAGATCAAAGAATTGGGTATCTATTTGTACATGAAAGTACCTAGACGATAGATCACCTGATTCTCCTGTGAGATTCTGCTTGTTGCAGAAGTTGCCTGCTACAAGTGGTGGTAATAATTTTTTTTTTTTTTTCTTCTTCACTTTTCCTTTTGTCATTAGCAAAACCTTTTCCAGCTCAAAAGCATAAGCAGGACTTTTTGATAGAGACACAGCTGCTGATGGCAGCACAGCCACCTGGTGTGGTTCATACCCAGCTCACTCCCAGCAGACAGGCATGGCAGAAGGTCCACCTGACTTGGGACAAGCAGGCAGCGGTATTCCCCCCCACACCCCCGCAGTTGTTTCCCACTTGTGTGGGGAGCTGGGTACCAGCTTGCCAGTGCCCATGTTACTACACGGCTATACCACCCCAATACTAGGCAGGAGCAAGAGCTGATGCTACAACTCGGATGACGATGGGCTGTATCACCTCTGCAGCAGACCCAAGTCAGCCCCGCTCTTTCAATATCAACATCACTGCACTGATCTGTACCGGTCAGGGCTGGGCATTGCCTTCACTACCAGAAAAATACTTTAGATAGATTATTTACTAAAAAGTTTGCAGCCTGTATTGTATTAAATAACATACACTTCTCCCTGACCAATGCCTCTGTAGTGTATGCAAGTGTATTTGTTCATCTAAAACACAAAATAAACCAAATACTAGCTGAAAACCAAACTCCTCATTAGTTAAGGAAGGGAGGGAAAAGGCAAGTTTGACATTAGCTTTTAGAATTAATACCAGTTTTGAAGTGCCACGTAGCAAGATACAGCTTTCCTCCAAATTTATTGTCGACTCTTTCCTTCTATAATTCTTATGTCCATAAGGGTATAAGCTTAGACACTTCCAAGTTCAGGCCTAGAAATTGTCTGTTCAGTCTTTTTTTTTTTTTGACCTTTACGGGCATAGCTACATAAACGATATAATAGAAGTCTTTATTTTAAAAGCTTTTTCTCATTAGTGTCTGCTCTCAGTTCTATAAATCACTGAGCTGTACATGTGATTGTGCTCTGCCACACAACTCTGAGTACAGAAGTAGACAAATGAAGCTGTTACCAACCAATACTGTTTGACTTTAACCCATACATTTTGAGAACTTTTTAATTACATATTTACTATGATTTCTGGTTAAACCAAAATTGCTTTCAACAGCACATAATAAATCACACCACAGAATTATTCACATTGTTCCCAAACGTAGCGCAATGATTTGTTTGCCACATTTGTGGCTGAAGTCCCTCTTCCATTAAGAAAATAGTAAATCAAAAGAAAGTATTTCTAGATACTCTGATAACTCCAGACCTTTCTACGACTCGTTCTGCTCTCTCTCGCTTGCCCTGCAAGGGAGGATTTCTACATCTTCTTTAGGTAAAAGAGGACTTAACCGCAGGTATGCGCGCAGCACTGCCTGCCAGTGAAGGTGCCTCTATCTGCTGCTTCGTACCGGAGCCCCCGTACAGCTAGAAGGACTGCGGTTTGGGGTCAACTTTCCTCCTCATGAAAGTATTACAACAAAAGTTCAGAAATGATCCTGCTAAGGAGTACAGATTCTCCACAGCTAAATACTTTAATGAGAAATACAGTAAGGAGTAATTTATTTTCTTCATCTGCCCAGGCCTTGTTTCTGTAAGAGGTGACTTTTAGACTTTTCTCACTGTCTCAAACAACACAGCTCTTATTTCCCCTTCATTTCCAATAAACACTTCAAGGAAGCTGCAGCCGACTACTAGAAATACCTAGACGTGAAGAAAAAAAAAATGCTTGACTGAGTATTTTATGTAAAATCCAGAATTAATGACCACAATATTGAAAAATCCTTTTATACTGATCTAAAAGAAGTCTCATCTGATCCTTTTATCATCTGGAATACGCAAATACCTATATTAAATATAGTTACAATCACTTTTGCTCTCATGGGTCTGTATACTTATATTTCACTGCAATGAAAAATATGGCCATTGCCAGCTAAAGAATAGGAACTAGTAATTCATGGGGAAAACAGTCAACTTTTCTTTAGTGCTCTTTATATATGCAACAGCTCTTTCTCCCGCCTGTGAGGGTGTCGTAGCTGTACCTCAGTACTTTGGCATATAATGCCACTCAACTGTTGTGCAATTCTTCAAGATACAATTTAGAGTTCTTACTAGGAAGAGGTTTTATTTACTGACTTACAGGAGATTACAAGATGAGCAATACAGACTAATAAAGAATAAAAAGTTGTGCTTGCTCAGCATTAATTTATGCTTTAAAAGCCCTCTTCATACAAAACATTTGGGATTATACTAACTAGGCTGTCACAGGGGTAGTAAAACACTTACTTTGGGAGATAGGAAGGCTGGGAAACAGTTACTGTAATTCTTTTTTGAGTAACACGGGGAGAGACATCCACAATATAGAGAATATTGGGCTTATAGAGAATACTGGACACAAAAGTGCTAGCAGTCCAGTGCACAACGGGAACAGCCACAACAAGGCTGAGCTATAGCATGCTGACTTGTTGGAGTGGGAGAGTTTTCAGTGTTTATTAACATTTCACAATGCTGCTGTTGACACAGCTGCTACGAGAGAAATGCTGTCTTCCTATACCACAGCCTATACCCTTCAGGCAGCTACGACAGCGAAGCTCCCTTCCACTCCCGAGTTTGTGGGTGAATTTCTGGGGAAGAGAAGGAGCCATCAACAATTCAAATTCACCTCCTCAACCAAAACCAGAGTAGATTCCCTGGTTTGTTTACTCTTTATCTTGAGAGGCCAGGTTTATCACTGCTCTCCCCTGGAAAGCTGTCATTAGAAAATACAAAGCCATTAGCCAAAAGGAAAGCAGCGGCACATGCCTGCCTTGAAACTTCCCAGGGCAGCTACACCTAGGTAACTACACTGAAGGACAAAACACCAGAATTAGGTTTCTAAATTGATCATGCAAAACAGGTACTTTGAAATCCTGGAAAACAGACTTTTTAAACTCTCCTGCTATCTCAACTGTTGGTTTCATGCCTTTCTAGGGGAATCACACCACAAAGGAATCTTAATTAGACACTTCTCCTTTACTCACGACCCATCTTCAAGCTGAATGGCAGGAAACAATCAATGCCTTGATGAATGAACTGTCAATCAAAGCATATCCCTACATTTGGTTACCGTGATCTTCCTCAGCCAGAAGAGCACTGTGAAGGAACACTCCTGTTGTTAACCCTGTCTGCACTGCAGTGTCAGGAGTGGGATGATTAATCCGTTTTCCACCTACCCTTAGCACCGCTGCTCAAATCGATTCTCACAACAGTAACCTTTTGTTTTAGTCCCTCACTCTGCCACTTAAGACACCCTGACAAAAACATTTTTTCAGATGATTCTTTTTCCACTGAGCCATTTCTGGCATGATAAGTGCTAATCAGACCTCATGCATTTTGCAATATAAAACATTCAATTAAGCTGCACACAACATTAATGGTGATTACTAGAGATCAAATTGAAGGGCAACCAGAAGCGACTTATCTATGCTCTAGTCTGGTGACCCCTTCATTCCTTGGCAGGGAATGTGAAGGAACAGATTAATCAAACACAATGGCCATGTTTACAATTTTTTTGGGGGTGGGGGGGGGCGCAATCAGACTTCCACAGTCAGCAAAGCACTGACAAGTTGATGCATGATTTTCTCGGCACCCATGGCTCACAAAGTCTTGTGTTTGTAATCAAACCGCACGAAATAGCTGCGGCTCTACCTGTCACCACGGCTCAAAGGGAGGACACGAGCAGCGTGCAACTATTACTCCCAGGATGTATCCCCCCGGTGCTGGAAAACCTTCTGACTGAAACACACTGATTTAGGGTTGCTGGACTCAGTAGGACAGAAAGGCAGATGTGTAAGCAAGACAGAGAACTACTTTAAAAGCATCAATATCTGGCCTATATTTTCATAGGAAAAGTGGCTAAGTGTAAGACATTCTTAATAGAAGGCCTTTGACTGAAATACCTCTACCATTTATAACTTGAAAGTTATTTCCCCTCCCCCCCAGGCTTCATTAAGGGGGAGATGGGGAAGAATAAACATACCGATAAGAAGAACCTTATATTAATGGATTGACAGAGACAGGTTTGTGGATGACGTTACAACTGAACTTATTCATTTTTAATCATAATGTATTAACCTGTGGTAGAGAAGGCCAAAGTCAGCAATGCATTTAAGGAAGTCTTTAAATCAAAGCAGACAAACAACCACACTACTGGCTACTACCATCAGATCATTAAGATGCTTAGAATTAAGCACAGGCTTAACATATTGTTGGATTGTGGCCTTAACATTGGCAGAACAGAAAAGCAGGAAATCCAGAATATTTAACTCGTATCTTGCAAATAAATTCTATCACTGCAGGATTCTGAACTGTTCAGAAAAAAAAAAAAAAAGAGTTCCTACATTCCTTTGGAGCAAAGGTTGTGGGTGTAAATTTAGGAATTTCACTTGTAGTGAGTGACATTTGAGTAGGATGGTCAGACAGTGTGGTTTGCAGGAATACATCCCAGCCTGAACGGCTGCCATTGTGTCCCAGCAGATTATGTAGAACAAGGATTTTGACCCCGTTCTGGCACGACTGTTGTTTAAAGCTCAACCTGCAGCTGACTGGCTTTCCTGGTTTTACCTCTTTCTCTTTCCAATGCATTTATCTTTGTCTTTTTTTTAATAGGAATTTCTGTTCTAGGCATGCTGCAAGGGACCCTTCCTGACAAAGCAGATGCATTCACCAACACCTGGTGCATTTTAAACCCCGGAACAGCCAGATGGTAAAGAGACAGCTTCTCTGCAAACGCCACTATAGCAACAAATGCAGTGTTCCTGCAGACAGAAACTGTCCCTTGGGAGGGGAAAGCAGGAGAGAGGGTAGGTTGATCGGACCCAGTTTTCCCAAGGGTCAGCTATTTACGCTGCTAGAAATCTAGCACACTGTGCCATGCAGCGCATGCAGACTGGAAACCGGCAGGTACAGAAATAAGTGAGCCTATTCACTACCCTACTACTGAACTGTCAAAGGATTGCCTCAAAAGCCATATTACGCAGGGGCCCAAACAACAGGTGGTTTTGTGGAGTTTCAGGATTACCCACTTAATCTTCTTAAAGAATGAAATAGAACAGCCACAGAGGGCTCCTACAGAGGAGGATCACAAAGTTCATCAGCCAAGATGTGATTATAAGAGAGCTAATCAGTTTAGCCACAAAGTAGACGATGCTATTTGTTCTTTGGAAAGCTCCTCAGCTTCCTCAGAGATTCTCTTTTCTCCCCTTTCCCTGTCCTTGTCCCCCATCTGTCCACATCACAGATTAACATGTTTGGTTAAATATTTCATTTTAACCAAGGAAAAAACAAGTACATATTGAAAATATTTTCTACATACCAGTGGTAATCCAATGCAGTACAGTAAGAGCTGTAAAAATCTAGGGAAGGATCACTCCAAAATTATCATTTCCATTTGTACTTCTCGCTTCTATTTGCATCTGTGTTCACTGTGTTGCTGTACTCAGTTTTCAATGGAAACCAGCTCCAGGGTTTGCATAGCAGGCAGTGCCATGAAACCACTGAGATGACATACATCTGCATGGCTAGTCCAGCCAGAAATCAGTCAGTCCACAGAAAACAGATACAGTATTTATACGGTAGCAAGGCAAAGCACTGTTAATATGTCCTCTCCCAGTCCGGGGTTCTCCAGGAGCTCTGCTCTCCTGCCAGGGAATAATTCTTCATGTGCCTATATGCTCACTTAATTAAGAGCATGCTCCTCCACAGAAAGGCAATCCTTTTGTCTTATTATGAGCAAGATGTAGCTACAAACAGAAGTAGCACCTAGTGGACAAATGAAAGCGAAAACCTTCTTGACAGCGCGATCATCGCCCCTTATTTTCTGTATTCCAGCCTCCGTCCTAAACTACAATTCCAGGGAACTTTCTTTTAAGATTACCAAAACACAAGCAGTAACAGCGGCAGGATTTATTACCTGAACACACGCTTGTGGGGTTTGGACTAAAATCACAAGTTCATTTCACTTACCAGTTAGTAAACAATCACCTTTCTGTAACTCCTCCAGCTGTTCAGGCTTCACAGCTACACCCAGAAGTTAAAACAGTTTACACTCCCAGGAACTACATAACCCCACTACTATTTTAAATACTTTGCTTTCTAAAGCCTGTTCTTAAAATCTCTCACTTAGCAACAATTGCCTTGAGGGTTCCCTGATATCCCTTAGGAAATGGCCTGATTGGCCACAGCAAAATCATCCCCGTCTGCAGACTGATAAGGACGAGGTGAGTCAATCAGCTGCCAGAGTTTGGGTCTCGTTTTGCCGTCTCACAGGCTACAGAGCCTTTACCACCTGGGATGATTTCCATGTCAGAGTGCTTATGCACATCAAGCCTCTACTTTGGGGGAAATCCTAGTAGTTCATTTTTGCCATATTCTTATTTTCTGTTCTTTTCACACTTGCGCTCACTGAATCAATATAATGGAGATTTGTAAGAGAGCTGTAAAAATCATGGGATATATTGATAAGTCTGTATGAGTCAAAGAAAGAAGATATTATGGAGTCTAACAGGAAACCTAAATTGATGTAATCTGCATAATCAAATTTTAACTTCCGTTTATTTTTATTTGATTTTTAGCCATCCCTGAGTTTGGTTTAAGTTTAAAGTTGCAGAAGGCTTCTCTGTTTGCTACCTTACAAAAGCCATCTCATATTAACTCTTAAAATAGTTAATAATGTTTAACCATTGGGACCAATTTAAATGAATCCACGGACCTGCTCAGCTTCTTCCCCAGGATCTACGTACTTCCTTCGAGCATCTGCCCCGGTTCCCTGTGCAAGGGTAGCTAGCGTGGGTTACCTCCACGTGTAGCAGAGGCAGAGAAGAGCAGAAGTAGCTGGTCACCAGCTTCCAGGATCATGAAGGAGCACCGCATCGGCGCTGGTGTGCTCTGTGTGCGATTGGATTTTGCATGTGTGTTTATGCACCAGGTTAAGAAATTATCTGATAGAGGTCTTCAGTAACACTGCTACACACAAGAGAAGACTTGTGTGGGAACCACCTCTTTAACAACTGAGGGAAATTTTTTAAAGTGCAATATTTATGGCTATTCTTATCTTTAGAGAAGGATTCTGTAAACAGAGTTCTTTATCTATACCTTTCACAGAATATTGATTCAAGACAAGTTGAATCAGTTCCCCACTTTCATGGTCTTAGTCCTTTGCTGGTGCTATTTATTACACAGATCTAGCAACACCTTGACTCTGGACCACTACACTACAACAATTAGGTCTGGCTTTATTCTTTTAGGTTTCCTAATTTTTCCAGTTCTAGGAAGATTTACAAGCAGTACTACATACATTTTCTTTGATCTTAGTCCAAGAAAGAACTTGCACATGTTCTGCAGCCCACCTCCTCTCAAGGAAGCACGTGAACACGTGCATTGTGTTTAAATGCCCTCCTAAGGATCTTTCCTTGAGTCACGACTTGAACTGAGGTCCACAGCACGTGGTTTTCAATCATGTATTTCTTACACATACTTTTCTTTGTGACTGAGACGACATAACTCAACATTAGCTCCCGTGAACAGGCCGTTTACTTTCTCATCTTAGAGGAGTGGCATTAGCCTAAGAAAACTTGCAGTATCAACCCATCCCCCTAAGGTCACTGAGAAATTCAAAGGAATTCTGAATATGAGAATATTGTTTATGTAGCTTTGTAGAGCATTCTACTTGCTGGGTATTATTTCTGAGATTAAATTAAAACCATAAAAAACTTTGTCATGCATTCCTATAGTCTCTTCAGGCAGGGCTTTATGACCAACTCTGATGGTATTTTATTTGCATAGAAAAAAATGCGAGTAAACTTGTCTAACTAGGCAGCCAGACTTATGCTAAACCACAATTTTTTTCAGTGAGCTGTTAAATAAAAAGCCATGAGAGAAAATGAATCTGTAGTCTTTACTGAAAAACAAAACCAGTACTCGTCTAAAAATGTTCAGTGTTACAGGAATCGTATGGAGGGAACCAAAATCTGAATCCAAAACTACTTCTCTTTAATATACACCATACTCTAGATTGCCTGTCAAGCTGGGGAACACTGCAGATACGAATGCAGCCAGTGCATATGCTGGCTTTCTAAATAAAACCTGTCAAGGATCTGTTTTCTATGTCTGTCTTCTCAAGCTAACCTCTCTCAGCACTCTACTGTAAATTAAAAAACGAAGTTCCCGGGAGTGTGGCTGTTGCTCAAGAGCGGAGACAACACTACAGATTTTTGATGACTTCCACTGCCTCGAGCGTGGACTTACGTGGGCAGGTGGGAAGAGCTGCGGGGATGTGCCCCTCTCCGACGGTCCCAGGGCTGTGTGGTGGTGCGCTCTGCACCGCTCCCCCCCCAAACCAGCTATTCACGTCTGAGCTGTTCCAGCCCTGACATCCGAGTTATTTCAGCCCCCGTAGCTGATCTCAAACTGTGTTTCTGGGATGGCCCCTACTATAAATTATCGATTATGGCTGAAATTGTGGTCTCTTTGGAACCAATGACAAAAATCTCAATGAATTTTCAGGATTTTTGCCACTCAGCTAGGAAGGGTCACTTTGCGTTTGAGAGTATTTTTTACCAATTAATCGAAAAGTCTCTTCTCTCCTTCTGTAGAGACTTATAAAGGAAGTTCTTCATTAGGTAAAGTAGTTAGCTACCACTAAAGTAGTAGGTTCATTTATTTCAAAGCCCATTTGAGTTCCTACTGTTCCCAGACTGCTGCCCGTACTAACTGATACAGCCTCAGTATTTCTCTGAGCTCCTCCACCTAACTCCATTGCCTCCCGTCTGATTTAGTTTCAGAAATCGCCTAGGACAAGGCTTGCCTTTCTGCCCCGTGTGTACCTAACACACGGGGTCCCCTCTGTGCCTGGAGCTCCAGGTACAGCAATAATTCGGCTTGGAAGTAATAACTCTGAAAGTGAACAGGTCCAGGGGCCGTTTCCAGCTCACGTGTGCGCGATCCGCGAGCTCGGTGCCAATGAAGGACCGTATGTGCCATCCTCTGCCGGTTGACGTGTTCTCGGTTCAGTGCATTAGAGTGACAATCTCGCAGGCAACTGCGGGCTCTAGGCAGAGGGCTTTGGATCTAAGACAGAAATCATGAACTGGACCTCGCTCAACGGGAACCCAGGCAGACAGCCCAGCGCAAGGTGATGTGTTGATGGCAATCTGCATTACTAAGCCGGTAAGTGGCTTGCAGCAGTTAGAGGGTTTTCACAGTATTTATCTTAAGACCTTGATGTAATGAATTGCAATACTGAAAGTTAATAAGCTTATGTACGTGGATCGTGATTTCTAGACCTTTTTAAGAAAAGGGGGCTCAATCTTCAGTCTGATCAGTGGCAAATAGAAATAGGTGTGCTTTAAATACAACAATACCACATCAAGAAAAGCCTGCTGGATCATTCCCTTCACAGAGACGCTGTGGAAATAAGGCCTAAATTCGTACCTTGAGAAGCCAAACAGTTAAATTACAGTATTATCTTCTTAAATGAAATACTTTGTTAAAGGAATAAAACAGGATAGAATCAATTTTTATTGCTCTATCATGCCTCTAAACCTATTGCAGAGGTAATAAAATTAGGGATCCCATTTCATTTAAAGCAAAGAAAATAATTTTATTTACTTTTTTCAGTCACGCCCCCACACGAGCACACACACGCACGCACAGAGCAATCAGCTGCTGCACTTGTTAGCTCGCTGATTAAATACTTTGTCACTTAACTCTGAACTAATTAAAGAGAATTGAAGCTGCCTGTGCGTCAGCCAACATGGCATTAACTTTAACTGAAATTCCTGTGCTTCACTCATTCCTCGTCTGCAGAGCTGGGGGAGGGAGATCTTTCTTGCTTCTTTCAGCCAGCAGTTCTACTAACTGATCCATCCTCAGCTGCTGAGATTTCTTTGGTCAATAACTTTTGATAGCTGTACTAAAACAATAAAATTTCCCTGTATCTGCAGTCTTGTCAGCTTTGCAACCCACAACTGCTCAGCGTGTCTGCGGTGGAAGCGCAGTAGTGAAAGACGGCTAACAGTTCAATACCGCAGTTCCAGCTAGCTTCTGATACGCGCTAGTGATGTTGGAGGGCACAGACCCTGATTATCTAACGGCTGAAAATGTTTGTTTGTCAAAATAGTCGCTAACTGTTAGAAGTCATTCAAAGTCCCAGCCCCTGGATGTCTAAAAATGTTTGTTTGTCAAAATAGTCGCTAATTGTTAGAAGTCGTTCAAAGTCCCAGCCCCTGGATGTCTAATTTGTGAAAATCATAGCTATGTTGTTAAGGGAGGGTTTTTTTGGTTTATTTTGATTTTCAGACACAAATCCTAAAGCCTCAAGTCTAGGGACTGATTAAAAAGTTTTCCAAGTCTTTACATTTGAACAGTCGGGATTTCTAAGCCAACATCAGGATTCCTGAGAGTTTGACTCACCAGTTTCACATTGTGTCACCAAAGCGGAATTATAGCCCAGGGAAAAGCCTTCTCCTTCCAAAGTTAACTACCCTAAACATATGCACTTGTCCTCTGCCCTCCAGATGAAATACACCGTACTGACAAACGAAGTGTAGATTGGTTAGCTGCGTAGGCATGTGTCTGTGTTTGCAGTTTATGGAGCTGATAAGATCATCTAGACTGACACTTAGACTACACGGGTTTCACCATCACGTTTTTTGGAATATAATCAAACAGATGGTGCATGAACATCACAATATATTCTCAGGTTCCCAGAAGGAGTTAACCTTTTTTTTTTTTTAGAATACCAGCTCATGATATGTCATAACTAAGGTTGTGTCACCTTTTCCCAATAAACTATGATTTTCAAGGGTTTATGATGTAACCATAAAAATTCATTCAAGCTAGAAAAATAGCCCGAAACCAAGAAATCAGTTTTTGTTGAGAAATGTCAAGCAAGCCATCCCATCATTATAAAGTTTTCATTTTTTAAATTTTCCCCATGCATTAACATAAATTGGGGGAGGAGGGAAGGGAGAGGTCCTAAAAATAAATAAGTTCTTTAAAGAAGGTAAATACTTTGTATTTTTATGTCAAAATTTAAGAGGTTTAGTACATGCTAAACAGTTTTTTATTACACTTGTGCACATTATAAGCCAACAAAAGCTGGGAAGCTCAAAATAAAGAACAATACTCTTTCTTGGCCAAAGCATTTTTTTTAACGTCTGAATTGGAGAGACTTTAGAGTCCAGAAATTAGGCTTTTAAAATAGCCATATAGATTGTACACCCCTAAGTTTGTTTTCTCCATGTCATCTGCCAGTTTCATATACTTTAGTCTCTGCCCCTAAGGTATTTAAAAGCAGCAGTAAAAAAAAAAAGGGGGAGTTCATTAATATCGGCCTTAGCCAGTGCTGTCAGGCTGTAGAAGCATCACCTTGCTCCCGCTACAAGATGGGCTGACTCCCCTTTTGTTTCACCTCCCTTTCACAGGTGAAAACGGAAGCAGAATAAGGTCTGGAGGAGGAAAGGATGAGTCTTTCCTTGAGCTTTTAAATCTGTGGTCACACTGGCAAAATTTTGTTTGGATTTGTATTTTGGATAGGTTCAGGTATGTGCGTACAGACACACGCACGCATGCCTTTTGTTACTGCACTTTGTTTTAAATATATCAAGCCTGCCCTGCTGAGCATCCCTTGTTGCCTGTCTCCGTGTTTCATTCCACTCTGTCATCCCTGTGGATTACACCGTTATCCCTAGATTTTTGGGGTGGCCCTGTGCAAAGTAAGATGTATAGGGCCATATCCACCTCAAAACTTGCTCTCCTTAATTCCACAAGCTAAGCTGTGCGTTATTTCTTTTTGGAAGCGCTGCAGGTTAGACGGCAGATGAGATGAGAGAGAAAACAGAACCATGCACCATTTCAGAGCTGCCTCCCCTATCATTGCACTCTCTGCTGTCTCTCCAGTTTCCACCTCCTTCATGTTCCTTGTCATTTTTCTTATGGTTGGGTGGTTTTTTTTTCTGTCTGAGTCTGTAAAATGGGGCTTCTCTGTATAATTCCTCAGACGCCCATAGGAATAATTCCCTGTGCCCATCGTATAAATGTGGCTTTGGTAGAAAGGCGCACGACGGCATGACTGTGCCGGCAGTGTAACAGTCCCTGGCAAGCACAGCGCAAACAAACCCCCTGAAGCTGCTCGTGAGCAGCACTGTGAGTGCCAGCCCCGGACAGCCCACGTGGCAGCACGGCGCAGGGAGCTGGGGCAGCAGAGGGAAATTACTGGGGGGCAGGCGAATTGTAGCAAATTCTCTTGACTGCGGAACAAAATTACCTGCAGTGGGAGGCCTGGGACATGTCACTAGCTCTGCTGAGACATGGCTCAGCGCTGCCGTGCAGGCTACGGCTGACTCACTTTGCTTTGCCTGGCTAAAACACGGGCTTGTCCCAAACAGCCTCTCTGCAGGCACCTATCAGTGGCATAAAAGCCATAGGAGTACACAAGCAGAACTGGCTCATAAACGGCCAAAACCGAGCAAAAACAACCATCACAGTCTTATGCCCGTGGCCTCCCGCTGTCCTAAGACCCCAGAAGGCCGCAGAGCTCAATTAGTGCAGCAGAAGCAAGCGATCGGCTGTGACCCGGATCGTGTATTACATACCCCTTGGCAGCCCCGGGGCTCAGCTCTGGTCCCCGGTATGCCGCTGTCTGCTCTGACTTTTGCACATCTGCACATCAGGGCGATCCTCAGCTATTCCTTTACGGCAAGTTCTGGTTGGGCTGCACCAAAACAGAGGTCAAAAATGGCATTCAGGGGACATGTTTAATAGAAGATAAAAGTTATATGCACACGAGACTAGAAAAAACACTTGGCATCTGTTGCAAAACAGCATTAATTAGGTATTACTTCAAATGATGAATCCTGGCCCATTCCCATGTGAACAGTTGGCAAATGTACTGTTATAATCAGGTTGGATGTGGGGGGTTAGGGGTGTTGGGGTTTTTTTGATCCAGATACTTTGTTATAATCACAGTCTATTAAGAATTTTATATTAGTTTATTAAAACTTTTGCTTGTTGTCTGCACGAGCTACACCGAGTGTCTCGTGTCCCCCTAAACAGTACTTCTATTGAATATAAAACAAGGGCATTAGAGGTAAAAAAGTCACCAAAATACAGTAATAAAGCCTTTTGAAAGTGCAGGCTTAATTTGCACTCTTTTAAGTGATGAAAGACTTTTGTCCACAGCATCCTTGTTTATTCAGATGGTTGATTACTACATGATCACGACTTCTTTTGTTTTCCTCATTCAGCATATGTTCCACGCCTTGTAAAATGCATACCTGTAAGAAGCATCCTATCTTGTTTAGATTAGAGAGATTTGTACATACTGTGCTCTTTTTCTGAACAGATTTGCCTGGAACGCTTTCAGGCTGACATTAACAAGATAAGGCAATATGCAATAGAGACGTGCTATACTACTTAGAATCATCTTTGAGCTTAATTGTGTGCAAGTCTGGGTTGGTTTTTTTCATTTAATGCAGGCCCACACCTATCTACGACGCTAATGACGGTCAGTGATTTTTTTACTAACAAATTTCGAACAGAGTTTTCCCTTGATCTTTCCCATGCCAGAGGGAGTGAAATCTGTTGCCTTGGCATACTGAGGGAAAAACTTGGTTCAGCAGTTCCTAAATTATAATATTGTAAGGATACTGCATTTCTTGGTGGTTCCTCGTATGCGTAGCTGTAGGACAGAGTAAGACAATTTAGGGTTAAACGCTTCCAAAACCTGATAAAAAATAATTCACTTTATATGCTCAGTGCTTATCCAGTGAAATCAAGAGAAACTATTTGCAGCATTGGCAGTAGAATTCGTTCTTACCTATAATATTCCAGAAAAAAATAAAATTGAAAATCAGAGTAAGATTGGCTTTGATGACAAACCCTCTGGGGCAAAGGCTGTCTTCTCGCACAGTACCCAAGACACACTGAACCCAAGTCACGACTCCGACTTTGAGGAACTGGCACAAAGAGGAATAACACAACGATGCCCATTACCTTCATTACGTGACATCCTCTGGTGTCTTTGCTGGCACCTTGCACATGGACTACATATTGCTTGAACCCCTTGGAAGAGGTGAAACACCAAAATACCTGTTTTCACCGGCCTACCATGCACGTCATTTAATATTTTTAAGATCCTTACTTTGACAATTGCAATTTGTCACTGCGTAAAATATGGGAAATGTCACTTATTTAAAAAGGCTATATTTAACACACACAGAAACTGCATTCAAATGCAGTTAAGGTTGTGACAAGCCATGAAATGTGTAAAATTACAAATAATGCAAAATGGGCTTCTTAGTCAGAGAAATTAAAGGTTTTAAAGTGCATGAAACCTTTGCCTCCTTCTCATGTAACGCAGCAGTGTAGAGCTGGTGGCAGGCTGAACAGCTGGTAGTTTGCTATGCCATCAGTAAAGAAAAAAATGTTTCTTTTTACTCTCTCTTTCTATGGAAAATTATCTTCAATTTTATTATAATGCAGTGCAAGTATCGAGTTTATTCTTAGCAGCATGTCACTTCAGTCATGTTGTGAAAGTAATTGTAACAAAGGGAATATGAAAAGTATTACTAGTAAGAATAACGTCTTACTTTTACGCAGATCATTTCGTCCAGAAGGGTTCCTAGTCACTCTCGCAAACCATTGGCAGCATCTTGTTCCCAGACCCTCAAGGCAGCTCAGCCCCAGCGCTCACCCGTGGCTGCACGTGCAGAGCCCGGGCAGAAGCATCCTGGCGGCTCAGCAGAGATGAAGAAATCATCACGATGAAAGTCACATCCTCCCTGTGAATCTGAGATCTGAGATTTGCTTTTACCTTTACCTCTGCAAAATGCTTTACCTCTCGTCGTACCCGTCTCCCAGCGGCTTCTGGAAAAATATCTCAACTCCTTGGCATTTCTGCTGAAATCTTAGGTCTTCTTGTGGAACTGTGGCCAAGATGCTTTCAGCCTCTGCATGCTTCTTGTATGCGTGCGGCTGTTAAACCTGTGAAAAGGACACTGGAGAAGACTGAAAGATAGACAGACTACCGGCTCAGAGAAGGCAAGCTTTCTGAGGACAGCTTGTACTCAAAGGTCATGGATCGTTTTCCTGATTTAAGAGTGAAATACATCTGGATCGGTTGTTCTTCCAATAGCAGAGGGAAATTTGGCCACACTGGTGTGGCAATAGGACTCCCCCAGGAACATTCCTTTAGGCTTTATCACTTCTGTTTTATGCAACTATTGTCCACTAAAAGTGCTTACCTCCGCGTCTGGCTGTGGTAACTCTATACCCTAATAAAACGCAATATTATGTGGCAATTTTGCTTACTTCCACACAGTATTATACCGTGCTAAAATTCTTGCTGCTGTCACAAATGAAGCAGTGTAATTACCTGCTTAGAATCTCTGAGAGGGAAAAATATAAATTAGTAAATCATTATGTAATTATAATTTTCCATCTCTTCCAAACAACGGTACCTTCAGCAGGCTACAACGCTGGCTCAGTAGCAAGTTCTTATGAAAGGTATTTTGATGTTGAGTGGAAGAACCTGATAATTATCTTCCAAAAGTAGGACTTCAGGTTTCAAAGCACTCTGCCCTATAGAGCAGAGTGCACCCTTCAGTCTAGGAAAGAAGTTGGGCAGCACATAGAAGGGCCGAGAACTGAGATGTAAAGTTGCCCATGGAGGCAGGAGGACAGAAGGGGCCATCAGATCAAACACAGACAAAATGTTCAAACTGGCCAAGAGGATTCCCCGGGAGCAGAACAGAAAGGACAGAGAGAAAACAGACTTTTGAGGAGCCAAAAAAAGAAATAAGCTAGAAGAGCAAAAATGTAAACAAAGGAGTCCTAAACTAACGGACGCGCGTGAAGAACAAGGCAAACGCGTGT
The DNA here is from genome assembly GCF_000699145.1 of Aptenodytes forsteri. Lineage (NCBI taxonomy): Eukaryota > Metazoa > Chordata > Aves > Sphenisciformes > Spheniscidae > Aptenodytes > Aptenodytes forsteri. The sequence goes on along the minus strand of NW_008795702.1, from coordinate 2,592,159 downwards.
GCGTGTCTGCACGCACACATGGGGAGGCACTCAACCTCCTGCGCAACCGGCATCACCCTGGGGGAAAAGTAAGACTTTGCACTGACAAAAACACGCATCTTCCTCCCTTTTGGCTTTTATCATTTATCATCCTGGTCAACGGGGGAGGCCCGGACGACCAGAAGGGGCCATCAGATCAAACACAGACAAAATGTTCAAACTGGCCAAGAGGATTCCCCGGGAGCAGAACAGAAAGGACAGAGAGAAAACAGACTTTTGAGGAGCCAAAAAAAGAAATAAGCTAGAAGAGCAAAAATGTAAACAAAGGAGTCCTAAACTAACGGACGCGCGTGAAGAACAAGGCAAACGCGTGTGCGTGTCTGCACGCACACATGGGGAGGCACTCAACCTCCTGCGCAACCGGCATCACCCTGGGGGAAAAGTAAGACTTTGCACTGACAAAAACACGCATCTTCCTCCCTTTTGGCTTTTATCATTTATCATCCTGGTTAACGGGGGAGGTCCCGGACGACTGGAGGCTTGCCAATGTGACGCCCATCTACACGAAGGAGGATCCGGGGAACTACAGGCCTGTCAGCCTGACCTCGGTGCCGGGGAAGGTTATGGAGCGGTTCGTCTTGAGGGCGCTCCCAAGGCACGAGCGGGACAACCGGGGGATCAGGCCCAGCCAGCACGGATCATTTATTCAATTTTCTGGCTAGAAATAAATGGTTTGGCCACAATAAACTGTCAAGAGAAGTAACATCTGTTATGGAAGGCAAATTGGCAAGGACTACATTAAAGTGGGATTTGAATAATAGTTGTTTTCCTCAAAATTTAGACTATTTCCTATTTTTTTATAGCTACAGATATAATTCATGAATTCATATAAAATCAGGCCACACACTGTTTTTATTCCTGCGCTTGGACTTGAGCTACAAACAGTGATATCTGAACATACATTCTGATGAGAATTAGGCCTAAATTGCAGTCTCCAAAATTCTCCCCCAAACTGGAGAAGACTCAGAGTTAGGGCTTTATTTGCCTCAATTTTATATCTGTTTTTCACCTTAATAAATTCTGTGGAGTTATTTCAGATTTATCTTTATATCCTTACAAAGAAAACCCTTGCACAAAGTTTGGTCCCAGCTAGCAGCTTGCTATCTTGCTCTAAATTTACTTGTCACATTGACCTAGTATTCATAGTCCTATTTCTATTCCTAATTTTCTCCAGAAGTGTATCAGCCACAAATGTGATAAATACACATGCATATGCTGTATTTCTATTTATTGTACCACGGAAAAGTACTTTATGCTGTAATAAAAATGAGTGTATATATAGTAGGAAGCATTAAAATGTAGGATCAGTCACTCTGTTTTGAAGAAACACTTCCTCTTTCAGCCTGTGTGGGCCTATACCCATTCTAATAACCACCACATCGGGAAAGTGATTCCAGTTATGGATATTCCTGATATTGACACCTTTACCGGAACAGTGCAGCGCAGACAACATAGGCAGCAACACAAATTCTCGTTTTTATGCATTCTATTAACGTATGGAAATGTTAAGTTTGCGTTTAATCCCGACTCCTTTAAAAGAGTTGGGAGGACACAAGGAGGAATATGTGCTCATTCCTGCACAAGTTTCGAATTCCTGCTCGGGATTCTGGTGAGAGCAGCGACCCCGGCAGTGGTGCTCAAGACTTCGGTTTACGTTACCAAAAGGCCAAAAGGCGAAGATGAAACTGCAGTCACAGCATATGTGTATACTGGGGGAAATAGTTTATGGGTACGTACCATAAAAGCTGCTCTTGTCCTTCCCCTAGTTGTTCTCTTGGCCTCCTCCTCTCCCCATTTGATAAACGCCAAATGATAAACTCTCACAATGAATCTTTTTTTTGCTAAATTACAACCGATGAATTGAGCTCCTTGTACGATTACCCGGGGAGCTGCCATCTTCCCGTCCCTTTACACTCCTCGAGTGAGATTTGTCGCAAGTAAGCGAGTCGGTGCTGCTTCTAGTAAGCCAAAGCATAGCAATGTCAGTCGGTGCACTCTGCAGCTTTGCAAGAGGTTTTCTCCACCGTGATTTGTTGGTAAATTAGCAGGACGCGTATAAAATGTATCAACCAACACATTTTGGCAATCGAAGAAACCCAAGGTTTCCCAGGTCGTATGGATTCTTCCCCACGGGAAGCTCAAACCTGGGCAGAGCACAGTGGGCAATGGGCTTGCATCTGAGGGCAGCGCCGTCTGCAAGAGCGGTTGGAGCTGGGCAAGCTGGAGCTGCCGTCTCAGTTTCAGAGGGACTCCAGGGTGGGTGCCACCAGCAGAGACAGGGGAGCTATTCACCGGCTGGGGCCAAGGTCACTTGGACGCACACCGTTGCGTCTTGCCCCTGCACCACACCGAACCCCCACCTGCACCAGAGTTCACGCTGCCAGCTGTGGTTTGCCATTGCCACATCACGTTTTCAGAAAGAGTGGGCAGGCTGCAGCTTCAGGTTTCGTGCGCTAGCACTTTCAAATGTATTTTAACACGGCCTAACGATGTAACTTTAGTTCTTGTTCCAATTTCACATCTTTTTGGCTGAAAGATTCTTCCTTTGGAAAATACAGCATCGTCAATATATTATTCCTCTGCAGGAATAACTCAATTTTGTTTAAAGGTCTTTATCTTCCAGCCAGGACAACTGAAGAACAATTGCTTCAAAGTAACATTTCAAAATAGCTGTTATTTTAAATAAAAACTTGAAACAATGATTTTTACTTTTGCTTGCTGATTCTAAGTGGGAAATTTGATTTTAACATGTGAAATTGCTTCTGACTGATGGAGCAGTCAGCACCTCCTGCTTTGGCATTTCTGATCTAAAACTTCTTGGAAGTTTTTTTCTTTTGCAGAACTGTTGAAAATATCAACTTTCATTCTAATTTGAACCTGAGGTAGTACCAAATTATAACTATTCTCCCATGAAAGGACGATTCAGTTTCAGACACTGGGTGGGAGCGGGGAGGGAACAGTAAATTGCTGCCATGAATGAACACAGGGACTGCTCGTGCTTTTCTGATTTTTTGCTTTTTACTGCCGTATATACCCATCTGCGTGTTTTACCTGAGCAGACTGCCTTTTTTAATGAGAATTACGTACACAATTTACTCTGGTTCCAGACTAATGCAAGTTTCATACTCAGCGTTTAAAGGCACAGGTTTCCATTTTGCATCCAATTAGTCCAGGGAAATAAAGCGGAAGAGTCAGCAATGCCCTAGAACGCCTGCGAGAAGACACTTGCCCAGCCTGGCTACGTACCCCGTCACGTTCAAGGCACATCCGACAGAGAGGTGCGGCAAGCGTTGCCAGCAACACAAGGGCTGGCAAACCACACTCGAAGTTCGCTGGGGTTCACTGATCCACAAGGCGGAGGGGAGACCGTCTAAAGAGCTCCTGAAACCTGTGCCACTGAGCCACCAGGAAAGGCAGCTTCTTCGAGGAACAGGATCTGCCACAGCATTACTGTTTCATCAGGAACACAGCTAGAGCCCCGGGGAGGAGGGAAGGCACCCTGCATCACTCCAACCTTCTTCTTAGAATCATAGAAGAGTTTGGGTTGGAAGGGACCTCTCAAGGTCATCTAGTCCAACCCCCCTGCCGCGGGCAGGGACATCTTCAACTAGATCAGGTTGCTCAGAGCCCCGTCCAACCTGACCTGG
>NW_008795702.1:2559384-2588253 GCF_000699145.1 Aptenodytes forsteri | reverse complement strand
CAACAGGCCCTGCTAAAAAGTCTGCCACCATCTTTTTTATAAGCCCCCTTTAAGTACTGATAGGCTGCAGTAAGGTCTTCCCAAAGCCTTCCCTTCTCCAGGCTGAACAACCCCAACTCTCTCAGCCTTTCTTCACAGCAGAGGGGTTCCATCCCCCTGATCATTTTCGTGGCCCTCCTCTGGACCCGCTCCAACAGGTCCGTGTCTTTCCCATGCTGAGGGCTCCAGAGCTGGACGCAGTGCTCCAGAGCAGAGTAGAGGGGCTTGTTAAGCTTCAGAAAGATGTAGGAAGAGGGAAGGTGGTACCGGTCAAACGGGGCCCTCCGAGGGCTGATTCGTAGGTGTATCGCCTGCCCGGAGAGCAGCGCAGTGTTTATAAAAGCAGAGCTGCCAACGGGGCAGGCGATGTGCAGGAGCCTCTGTGGGCATCCGTGCCGGGAGGGCGGCTGCCCCGGCCCCTCGGCCCCCAGCTCCTGCCCCGCTCCCAGGCAGGGACCTTGGCTGGCGCGTCTGAGAATGGTAACACCACGAACAAAAGCCACGTCAAGATGTTTCAGCTCCGGCAGGGAGGCTCCTGCTACTCTCCCCCAACAAAAAAGTCTGCGAGAGGAAGAGCCGGAGACCCAACACAACCTTTCAGGAGCAATCCCAGCGCCTGTGCGGGGAGGGGGGCGGCTGTGCCGCCAGGCAGCCCAGCGTCAGGGGGAAACATACAGACGAGGTCCCAGTGACCGCCATTGCTAAAGAGCCCGCGGCATTTTCTGCAAGTGTGGGAGTGTTAAACATAACAGTATCTGGGAGAAATTTCAATTTGGATAAACTAAATTAGTGCTGGATTTACAGTCAGATGCAGAATTATTTTTGCGTTCTCTGCCAAATTGTTCTGTGGTATTTCCGAGCTACTGTGGCCCAGACCAGAAGCAGGTGAAATGATTCCTGCCTAGGGATGAAAAGTGTCTTGTCATTCTCTTTTTTTTTTTTTTTAAACTCACAGAGCAGCTAGAATTGAAATCTACAAGTAGTGATACCATACCTATTCACTCTGTTTTGTTTACAATTAAAGCAGTAATGTGTAAGACTGAAGTGCTGTTATGGTATACTCGATTATTTCTAACAGTACTTGTGTGGGAGTGACCGTCAGCTCAGCTCTGGGATGAGTAAATCCATTATATTCTAAAAGGAGCCGGAGAGAGGTTATTCTCCAGCTGGAAACTTGTATCTCTCCCCTTCAAGAATTTTTGTCTTCATTATTGTTTCTTTTCTTGCAGATTTGCCACTGTAACCCTTGGCATTCAATGGATCACATTGAGCAGGTAACCTAAAGGGTATGTTTCTAATTATTTTAAAAGATGGTAAGCTACTTCCTTACTGTCCACATGAAATTGCTAGATATTATGTTATTAAACACACTTCTAATGTGTGTGCTTAATTTCTCTATGCAAAACAAAGCAAGTAAAAACATTAGAATTGGAAAATGCTTTTCACCAAGCTTCTGCTTGCGACCTGCAAAATACAGTTAGTTTGGTTTACTTTTCTTTTAGGATATATGGGCAGCTATTAAATTGAATGAGGCATTTCAGATATATTTTATGCATTGGGCCAAAGTCTGATCATCTAAAAAAAAAAAAAAGGTGCTTCACTTGATATACCCATACAAATGGAATAATAATAAAGGGAACCTGAAACTTAATTTAAATATTGGTAAAGGTTTGTGAATTTCTCCTATGAACGCCTCTATGGAAGAAAAAGAAAAAATATTCGATGCAGGAGTACTAAATTACAAACCACCCTGTTCTCTGATGGAAAGCGAGAGTGAGTGTGACTGTCCGAGTTGTGCTTCTTATTGGCCCCTGTATCATTGATTCCTTTTGGCACTTTCTATCTAGAACACAATTAACTTGTTCAATCTTCATCATCATGCTACCTGCCAAGCTCTGCACTGCCTGAATTGCGCTGCTTTGTTTGGAAAGAATTAAAAATTACATACGAGAAAGGGTGAAAGCGTTTGATGCTCAGGTTTCAGAATGAGCGGCTGTCAAGTATCAAGTCTTGATACTTCAGAGTATCAAGAACACAGTACCATTCCATGTGCTATATATATAAGAATTCATGAAAACTACGTGAGAGTCAAAACAAGAAGTGCAGATCATGATTTTTTGCTTTTACAGTCTGTGCTCAGGTTTAGATAAACTTTTCACTACCGTGGCATCACCCAGCTGATTCTTCTCATAATCCTCAGATCGTTATCAAGACAGAAGTTAGCATACGGGAGGTGGAGCAGTCCTAGCTCCTTTACTTCATAAAATCTTGCAGATAGCAAAGCCAACAGGAGATTGTAGCCATGACTCTTCTAAAAATTACTCAAAATCAGGTTACTTGCATTCCCAGCAGATGAAGTCATTGCTCACCAATGGAGGTACACGGACAGTAACAAACAGGCTCCTCTAACAAAGAGCAGATCAGCTGGTGATATAAAACGCTGGCTAGGAGTTACAGCATTTGCTGCTGTCCTGATCCTATTGCATGAGCTGTGAGATGAGGAGTATTCTGCAATCCAATTTCAAGAAAAGAGCGGTATGCCTGAAAAACAACTGAGGAGAATTGTGGATAGCCATAAATAGGAAACCTCTAAGCAACGTATACTGCGAGCATGCCTCTGGGCAGAGGGGCCACCGTCAGGACTTTATTCCCGCAGATAATTACACAGAGGTGCAATCTGAAGCAACAAAAACGTGCTTTTAATTGTTCATGATTAGAGGGGGAACCCAAGCAGCAGCGTAAATAACAACAGGCAAAGAGAGTGCCAGAGTTGCATTGAAGAGGCAGTATTGTTGCAAAGCTGATAGAGAACTAAGACCAAAATTTGCCAGCATTTTCCAGCTAAAACTGCTGATCTAATAAAAGACATTACCCTTCTAAAAACCTTGCCCATTTAAACCCTTAGAACATCAGCACTACAATAACAATACTATTAGGCTCTTACATATACATATATATACACACATATCTCCATTATAAAGGCTTGTATTGATAAGCAGATTATTTAGGATATTTCTTAAGGTTTTTAGCATAGTAATGATCATCACGTTATCAAGGAGGGGCACAACAGAAAGGAGAATTTCTCTAGCTCATTTACTATGAATAATGATCTATCCTTATGAATTATGATTTATGACCACCTGGGGAAAATGTTTAAGTTAGCGCTACAGCAGCTACCTCTCATCCAGGACAGATATAACTATCAAATTCCTTCATTTATTCACAGTTAAAACTACAGGAACAGCACCTAAAATGCAGGTACTTGGTGTTCAAAACCAGCCGACGGAATGAAGGCAGCTTAAGAAGTCCTCCCTCGACTGCACTCAGATCCCACTTCTCAATTTCTGAATACCTCCATAGCCCCCAAAAGCCACAGCCAAAAGCCAAAATACGCCATTTGGAAGGTCACTTTCTACATTCCCCAAAACGCAGGTGGTGAAATTCAATGTGAGGACTGAGGTGTGTTTGTACGGCATGGAGGAAAAAGCACACCTGCTCACCGGCAACTAGCTTTCGCAAGGCAAAGTCATCTTTTTCTCTCCTTTTCCCTCTCCCCCACCCTTTTTTTTTTTATAGTGAGAGGATAACCGAAATTGCTTGCACTCACTTTGCACAAGTTCAGCCTGCATTAAAGTAACAAAGAGTAAAAGCACTAAATCCCAATGCTAGTGTTTGGCAAGAACTGCACTGAGAACAGGGACCTAAACGGCTTCCCAAACGCGTCTCAGCTTCCCACTCGGTGTCAGATCCACCTTCCCCACCCGGCAGGGCCCACGACTTTTGGAAGGACAAAGAACATGCCCAGCCCTGCGGCAATCGGGCGCTTCTGCCAGCCAGGATTTAGGAACGGGGCCGGGCGAGGGAGTCGGCGCTGGTGCTGACTCAGCGTTTGTCGGTGCAGCAGGTCACTCCAGCGCAGAAGCCAGCAGTGACCATGGGCTGCAGGATTAGGATCAGGCAGAGGAAGAATGAGGGTCATTAAAACACTTGCAGATAAAAAAATTCAGCCTGGCAAGCTTGGAAACCGCTGTAGTCAGTAGAAATTTGTGAAATAAATCTTATTGTAAAATATATCTTTCTGGGGTTTTCTTTTTATAGCAAGCTTTATTTTTTGAAAATTGATATTCAGTCTTACGACATATTTACAGCTCTTACGAGCACAGCGATTCCTGCTTTCCTTACTGTTTTGATGTTAGAACTTGATGAACACCTTCGGATGCGTCGATCTTTATTATCAACCGCAGCTACATTAAAACCTCAAGGGAAAAGGATGTTGGCTCACCTGTTTGTAAGAGCCATTCGTTACCATATGCAGAGAATTGGGCTGCACACAAACTCTAATCACAATAAGTAGGAGGCTGGAAATATTTGCCATTGCCAAAACAAACAAAAAAAATCCCCAAATCAGGGACTCTCATTTTTATTATTTATTTATTGTAAAACAGCTGAGGTGATTCTACTCTGCAGACACCGAACTCCGTGCCCATGAAGCCAATTAGCATAGTCACTGTTTGTTCATTACTCAAACCTATGTCCTCCAATTTACGCTACCCATACGCTGGGCTAATTTTGTATGGCTTAAGATGCCAGAGAAAGGTGCCAGATCACTAATACATAAAAATTACAAATACTGCAGTGGCTCAGCTGACAGGCAGGACTGCTTCCAGGATGGAGCTCTGGACCAGCCTGTCACAAAAGTCGCCGTGCCCATACGAGTCCTTTAAATCATTTTTTCCCAGACTAAAATTGGATTTCAGCAATGTGAGGGAGCAGAAGGGGAAGGACTTTCCACGATAACTGATTTTGGTGGTGACTGTGCAGAATTGTATGGGAGGTATTGAAGAGATTAAAAGAGATCACTCTCTAACAGTCTGAAGGGGTGTGCGTGTGTAAACATGCATTTATAACAGAAATAACTCTTACAAGACAGAAAATAGTTTTCCACGCCAGTCCTCTGCTCTGTGCCACAAGCCCACGGTATAGAACGTAAAAGAGCCGTATGATTAAGCCTATAGAACAAGGCGTTGCAGAGGTGCTGCTGAGGCGAGGTCTGACAAGGGAAGTCCAGGTTTCCCCCGGAGCTGAGGGGGGAAAGCATCTCCCCGTTTTAAGACCCCTAGACCCTGTCTGTGATGCACGGGGGCGACCTCACCAGCATCAGTGAGGACGTGGAGATTTTCGCGGCTGATACAGAAGGCAGCAGCCAGACTTTATAGTGTCTGGAGGAAGGAACGTGTCTCCCCTGTTTAACCCCTTGGGGGCTCGGCAGGAGCTCTCGCCAAGGGAAGGGGACGCGGGCAAGCGCCTGCCGGCCACTCCGAGTGGCCCAGTCTGGACGAATGCCCAGCCCCAGCCCCAGCCCCGCCACCACGCAGCCTGCTGCAAGGCAAAACAGGGCTTTAGGAGCCTCCTCTCTCCCCCCCTCTCCTCCCCCCCCCCCCCTTTTCCGCGTCCCCCCCTCCCCCCCCCCCCCCCCCCCCGCCCCGCCCCCCCCAGCCCCGCCACCACGCAGCCTGCTGCAAGGCAAAACAGGGCTTTAGCTCCTCTCTCTGTGTTTTCAGCTGAGCTCCCCTCTCCTCCCACCCCACCGGGCGCTTTCTGCACACCCTCGTATACAGACGTGCCAGTACCGTCTAAGGGAAAACTCACTTCTGTCTGCTACAGCAGAAAAATTCAGCAAAAATTTAGACTTTCAAGCTAAGTAGAATATAGAGAGAAATTTCTGAAAATGAAAGCCAAGTGGTTGTGGGGTTTTTTTCCCCTATTCCTACTAAGGAAGACAAAGCAGTGGTGCAGGGCCTATGTGAACTTCTCGCCATGCATTACCGTTCATTACAGAGCCCCATCCAGCAGGGAACACCAATCAAACAGGCCATGTGAAAGGCAGAAGCACCATTAGCACCCGAACAACAACTAACAAGGGTGAGGCACAGTCCTCTGCGAGGGCAGGAATTCAGGTGCGCAGCCTCCTTCATCTTCATTATCCCGTAACACGACCGCATAGAGTTGTAAAAGGAAGATCCTCCTGCCGAGACCGACCGCAGATGCAAACATAACTGTCTACAGAAATTAGCAAGGCAAATAGATCAGCAGAGTTTTAGCGAGGCTTGTGACCGCTATTATATTTGGCTGCCGCAGCTTTCCTGGTGGATATCAAACACTAAGCGAAGGGAAGAAAAAAAAAATCCATTGCACCTTCCCCGTCAGCGAGCCATGTGCAATCCAGCCTGTAAAGAGCTGAGCTAATTCGCAGCTGTCACATTTATAAATGCCACCGACGTGCCAAAGAGAATGCAAAAATCCAGAGCCATGCATTGTCCCTGATCGGCAAGAACAACGCTACCAACCCCTGCTCCTCTTCTGCCAAAGGCTGCTGGGCTAATATGGCTGATAAGTGTAATTCAGAAGGCCAACTGTCAAAGCAGATGAAATGCATGTTTTCTTCCCAGCCTTATAATGCAAATCAGTACGTCCTGTTGAAAAATGACAATTTCAGGTTTCCTTCTTGTACCCGAAGGAAAAAGGTGCCGGTTCTCAAGACTTGCAGAGTCATATTCTCTTTATGCGCAGGCCAGTGGGGGCAGCTAGCTACACTATGAGCCTCGCCAGTGTCCCCTGCCAACGTGCTTCACGCCAGACCTCGAGCGCACGGGCAGAGGTTGCATCAGGCACAGCTTCGATGTACAGTCGTGTCCACTAGGAACTGAACCGAAAGCACAAGTTCCCTACATGTACATTGCTGAATTCCGAAGAAAAATGTAAAACACCTGCTTGTTGCTAACTGGGAAAGTAATAAGACTGTACTCAGAAGAAGAAAAAAAAAAATGTATTTTTGCATCTTGTAACCTTGTCAAAAAGCCAATGTCATCTGCTTTAGTGCACACACAAAAATGTTGCTCATGTCTTGCCCCTGGTATGAGAATCTCATCGCTTCAGAAAACATATTTAACATTATAGGAGTTCAAGCCTCTGCTGAAACCTTTTAAAAACGTCACATACAGCTCTTCAAAGCTCCAATCCCAGAGCCTTCCTGGGGATCATGGAGAAGTTAAATCCACTTTACTCTGGGACTACCTTGCCCCTCCAAGTCCCCCCTTGGTCAGAAGTAATTTATTAGAAGATTACCTCCATTAAAAACAATTCTCTATCCTCCTCGGAAGCATTTCCTTCCAAAGAGTAAAGAGCTTATGCTAGACTTTGAAAAGCTGGTTAATCAGAAGGACATCCGAGTTAATTTCTCTAACGTTCTTTGCAGAGTGCTGGCATTGCAGACATGCTCAGGTGTGAAGCCAACCATCCTGGCCGTTTTTCCTCCATTTATTACAGACACAAATTCAGCCTCCACCAAAGCCGTGTACATCATACTGCTTATAATAACATCTCTGACGTGCGAGTGGTAGGTGAGCTATCTCATTACAGCAACTGCTTTCAGTCCGTGTATCAGTGATTTACAGTACAATGGTTGCATAGCCATACAGGACAGTAAACAATACAACATAGGAAAGTGCTAATGAATTCATAAAGTATGCTAGCAGACAGGGTCAATGACGTATTTATTATCTTAAAAAATAGATCAATCTGGCCTTGCTAGAACAGGTTAAAAGGTGGTTCTGCCAGTAGAAAAGTGTGAAATCCCTATCTGTTAGCCTACGATATGGAGTAAGCACAAAGAGCTTAAATACCAAGTTTTCTGTGCCAAGAAAACTGTTTCAGAGAATGCATAATTCAGTCCTTTAAAAGGGTGGAGATACCTTTTTTATCTGTTTAAATTAGATCTGTTTCTTGCTCAAGAACAATAAAATGTGAAAACAGCAGAGGCCTTAGCTGGAGGGGAAGCAAGCCAAGGAAACGTTTGCAGCCTTCCCTTGCACGTTGTTAAGCACACACGTAGCGGTTCTCTATTTGTAGGTACGCCGTGCACTCCACCGCTGCTCCGCCGCAGCCTGCTCGCCGTGCTGCGCTGCCTCTGGCAGCTGGAGAGCGAGCGACCGCCGCTCCTGGGCAGGAAGGGGGTACCCCGATTGGGCTCCCTGCCCCGTCTCCACAGCTCCCTGACAAAGCCTGACTCCAACAAGAACCCCTGAGACAATGAGAAAATTGCATCAGCCGAGAACATAAAATGTTAATTCAAATACTTTGATGGTAAGCAGACTGGATTTTAGCTGCACTGCTTTAAAAAAAATTAACAGATGTAAAAGGATCATAAAAGTGTAACTTCAAATTTCACAGGCAGAAGCAGAGCTGGGTTTCATCAACGATGCACTGACATAAGGAGCACTGGAACAGAGGCTTTCCTCTTCTCTGACATCCCTTTTACTATTTGGTGGTATGAGCTGTATCAGCACAGCATCTCTCTGGCATTTCAGATGCATGTTCTACCTGCCCTCCTCTCTCCCCACCCTCCCAATACCCTGTCATTTACAAAAGGAAGGATTTTGATTAATGAGTTCTTCCTGCCAAAAAGATAGCCTCGCAAGCATCAGAATGAAAATAAGTTAGATTGTATGGAGCCCATAAATACAATCCTTCTGCACAAAAATCTCCAATTAGTAGCCGGGCGTACTTGCTTATGAGTCATTAATGAATACTTCTGTATGCTGAACGTTCACATCTTTCTGTTTGTGACACCGCCTCCAAGCTTGACCCCCTGTCATCACATCAAAAGGATCAAGGTTTTAAATGAGGTATTAGCAATTTCTTAAATAGCTTTTTTTAAACAGCGTGGAAAAACTATTGAACCATGACTGTTTGGTCATAGACGACTACTGAAATTCCAGCACATCATTTCCTCGGTCCTTCAGCAGCTGAAGGCATGAATGCCACGTGTTTCACCAAATACAGCATTCCTGTATAAGAGTGCAGGAATTTTTGGCTATTTAGGTCCTGGCCACGCAGTGAAGTCTTTGTGGGCAGCTTCCCTGCACTCACGTGGAGATTCGCGGGTACGGACAGCAGAAAAGCCAGGTTCTGTACGACAGCATCAGGAGAAACTCGCCTGTAATTCGCTTTGACTTCTGAAAGGCAGTTTGATTCCACCACGTATATAGACTAGAGAGAAACTCAATTAGCATGTCTTTTATTCTTCTACTCTTTTTGCTAGCCCTAAAACTGCCTTTTTAATTATGGACAACTTACTCTGTATTTTAAAGTGAGGTAATTACCAAATTTGGGCAAATCACGATTTTTTTAAACTTAGGATGGCTGATCCCATTTGGTTCTTGGACCACATGGCTACCAACACCACCAGTGAGCATCACAAGAGTAGTAAACACTCGCGAGTGGGGAAGCAGTTCTTTCTGCTCTCAGCCCTCCCCTGCACAGCCGGGATGCTACTGCTTGATATCGGATATGTTTAAAATCACCAAATCGCTACGGTATTAGCACGCTCCCAGGTTTGGCACAGCAGGGCTGGCCACGGCATGGTCCCTAGCTTCGTCCCCATGCTGGGCACAATTCCTATCCCCTCCACAAAGCTTCCAGGTTTAAGTCCGAGGCGTCAGCAGCTGTGACACGGCTAGGTGGCCCCTCCTGGGGACATGCACCACTGTTCGATGAATCGGAGGATTTTACTGCAATCTGGTTCACGCGAAAGCAAAGCAGTAAGATTCAGACGCGTTCAGCTGGCCTCGCTGCCTAATAAATGAATGCTGTCAAAAGAAATCCAGTTCTTGTTATTTTGAGGCTTGCATAGGGTCATTGTATGATGATTGTTCCTCAGGGAAGAAAAAAAAAAAAGGGCAATTTTTGTGGTAGATTGCTCCTTTTAGATATGAGAAGCCGTGTAAGGCAGAGGATGTTAAAAAAAAGTTGAAGAATGTGCAGAAGAGGCTCACATACATTATTTTAGGCTGGAGGAAATACCTTACAGTGAGAGACCTGAACAGCTCAATCTGTTTATCTTATCAAGAAGAAGATTGAGTGGTGAGTTGATTACAACAGATAAGCACCGCGTGGGGAGAAAACACCAGGCACTTTAAAGGGATCTTTAATCTAGCAGGAAAAAGGGTAACAAGAAGCAAAGGCTGAAGGCAGATTATTTCCAACTAAAAATTAAGAACATATTTTTAATTATTAATTCAGTGAGTTACTGAGCCTGATAGCAAACAGGGAGAAACTCAATGGTCTAACAGAAAGAGAAGGTTTGACTGGCCAATCTCAAGCTCCTTCTGGCCCTGCACTCCAAATTTCAGAGTTGGGTGGGGAACTGGGAAGCATTCTGGTTTAAGAAAGTGCAATTCATACTTCTCGTCAAAATAAAACAACTTCACTCGCCCATGCTTGATTCCTTTCTTCCACTGGTCAGTGAAAGGGATATTGTTAATTTTGTTAATTAAGAATATTTCAACAGCTAAATCATTCATGTATTTTAATGCACATTTGTACTATAACTCCTAATGAAGTCACACCCAGACAACATGTTAAGAAGTACTGGGAAGTATAATTCTCTTCATATACTTTGTTGGGGAATATTCTATATCTATATACGTGTTTCGTAGTAACAGAAGACTAAAGCTGGAGAGCTAGAACTGGAACCAGACGAAGGAAGGTTTTAAAGAGTCATTAGGTGGGGCAACTCAAAGGGGCAAGAAGAGAGGCAGTGTTCGCCTCTGGAAGAGGCTGAGGTGCACCCCTCCGCGTCCCACGGGGACCCGGCCCACCTCGTGCTGTAGCCCCACCACCTTGGCTGGGACGGGCAGGGGGTCTCGCACCGCACAGCGACACGCCAACGTGCCAAGGGGTCCTCATCCCATAGATGAGGATAGATCCAATAGAGCCGTAGCTTGGGGATCTCTTACATGTCTCACTGGCCATTTCTTGATCAGGCGCTTGGACAAGAGCGCTGGAGAAAGCATTTTGCTTATGAGAAAGCAGCTATTTTTGTGCATTTTCAGTTCCAGATCGCTATATCTGCTGGAAAAAAAGCACTGAAAAATAAAGCCTTTATAGAAATTGACTGCTTTCCTGTAGCACTCCCTGTTGTGCTATGGGGAGCTATAAAGCTACCGATATTTACCTTGGGTTTTAGTCTGCTATTTACTGTAGATTTCAGTTAAAGCAATTGCTCTGGAAGCCCTCATGCCAGTTAGTATGATCTCAATATATACTGTGCGTTTCTTTAAAATGCACACGTGCTGCAAAGAATGCAAAGAGTGCCACAGGAGCTGCTACTTTTTAATTAGAAATTGCATTTAGCTAAACAAAATGCAATAAATTAAATTCTGCTCAGTTTTAACAATATAATCTGATGGACATTAGTACTGTTACATTCGTGTAAATGAGTATAGGATTTCATCCAGTAAAGCATAAAAAAGTCTTAATATTTACTGAAGAAACAAGGAAAGGTTCCACACTGTGATCATCCATCACTTCCCCATCAAACAAAACAGGTATTTTAGATACTAGCTGCAACTTTGCCCAGTTGGACAACCCGGTGGGTGAAGCAGCTCGGTGCTTGGGAACAAAACACAGCCATCTCCCAACTCGGTATTAGGATTCCTGATCATTCTCAAGAAGGAAATTGCATACACCAAAACCACAGTTTGGGTCGCTGCCCCAGGTGACAGCCAGGAAGCCTCAGGAGTCACCAGAAAACATTTGACCAACATTGGAAATTGCTCACGGTGAGAACTGAAATTGTAAGACTTATATGAGTATCTCAGAAAAAAAAGACAAACAGTGTAGATGCTGCATAATAGCTTATGCAGTGTGAAGATCTCTTAAGTGTTCTGGATTTTAATATCTATAGTAAATGCTCTTTACTAATCAGCTTAAATAGTGATTTGAAGTTCCCGTGGACAAGAAGTCCTTTGAGGTCACGCAGGACCAGGGAGCCTGCACTGATGGGCTACCTCAACTGAAAGACACCCACAGAAGAAGCAGCTTCTACACCCAAATGACACATCAAAAAATTCACCTGCAAAACAAGATTTAAAGTAAACAGGAAATCGGAGATTTAGGCAATTAAGCAGGTATGGGATGAGCACGTGTTTGGCTAAACAGAAGTCCTGTGCGTTGGTGAAGCTGTGGCAGAGTACTGGGTGTCCAGGTTAGCAGGGGTAGGCTAAAGTAGAGCAGCCCATTCCCATGGCTGCTGTGTCATGGGAGCAAAAAGCATATACTGACGACAGCGCAACTTGTCCGCGATATCATCTCATGTATTTAACACAAAAAGCATGAGACAGTTGAGGGAAGTCTTTCGATGCAGAGCGGTGCTGCAGGTGTGGGATCACAGGCAGAGAAACCAGCAGGTCTCAGTGCAGCGTTAGGCAGAGAAGTGGAAGACGTTTCTATTCTACGGGCTTGGTCTCGGTTGGTAAGATAGGGGAAAAGGTGAGACAAGAAAAGGTTGCACCAATGATAAATTATCCACAGAAAAATCATTACCAGCTTTCAGATATGCAAAACATAGGTAGAAGCCTGGAATAATGAATTCGAGGATTACTCAGTTTAATTCCATCTGTAGCTCTGCCTGTCATCTGATTTCCACAGGATAGAAAATATCAGAGAAAACAGAGCTAAAAGCAAGAACAGCAGAAAAAACTGCCTTTGGCTTACGAAGAGCAACTGCAGGAAGCGAATGGCCGTAGCCTGGAAGGGGGAAGCTCCCAGGGACCGGAGCACCATTCAGAAATGCTTTTCATGGTAACAGCTGACGTAACAGATGGGGATTAATCACGGTCTCAGAACGTACCACGACAAGAGATCGTGAAGCTGCAAAAGGAGAGTTTTAGGGGGGGCTAAGCAGTGGCGCGGCGCGGGTGCTGCCCCCGGCCCGGCGGCAGGGGAGGCGCGACGGAGCGGGGCACCCAGGGAGCCCGCAGGAGCGAGGGCGCAGGCTGGGGACCCGGGCAGCCTTTCGCAGCCCTTCCCGCTGTGGCTTCTTACTTCTGCTAGAGCACAGTGGCTCCCCGGGAGCGGAGGGAAAGCAACGCATACGCAGGCTAGCGCTCAAGTTCGTGGAATTATTCTCGTATCCATCACTTAGGTGACTTCCTAATCACCGCTTAAGCAGCTATTTCTTATCAGACCACTGTTCTGAATGGGGCTTTCTCTATCTCCTCTCAACTTTAATTTCGTCTGGCAAAAGAAACCCCATAATGCTGAAGGCTTGATAGTCGTTGCGAGAACAGTTGCTCTTTGCCCAGCTATACTTTTAATATGTTACTGATGAGTAAGGCTGAGTCAGATTTACAATGGAGGTATTTGGTCATGCAATTAATGATGAAATTATTTGACGCACGTGTCAGTAGTGCAGCGTGGTTCCTATGGAGGCTGACAGGAGTTCTACTTTTGACTTCAGCGGCAGCAGAGCCAGCCTAACGGTGGGCAATTCAGAGTTTTCTACCTTAAAGCTTTTTTAATGCCATGAATAGCACGCTGTATCCTTGGTAGCATATCTTTGAGGCTATCTGTTGGCATGGCTTAATTACCCAGTATCAGTTTTCAATTACAAGCATATGAATTCTGACATGGCTGTTAGAAGCCTAACAGCTCTTTACCCAAAATGTACGTGCGTTCTCTGGTGTCCTTAGGCACAATTTTTCTTCTCCATCACAGCAAAACGTGACCTCTTTACTGGCATTAGCAGTGACACTGTAGTTCATAAACTGTCCTTAGTTGGGATTGAAAAGCATTGTAATGATGTGAAATATTTCCCTGGAAAAAATAGATTCTGCTTGTTGAGGCACCGCCTGACAGCTTCAACACTCGAGAATCAGAATGCTAAAAATATTTTAAGTCAAAGAAAGCTTATGGTAATAAAGTACAGCCTGGTATATACAGGGACAAGTCATTGTCTTCAGCGTGAAAATAGAAGAGGACTCTGACGTAGACTACATTTTCTCTTAGTCTTATCATGCATCTTATTACATCTCCCCTGCAACTACAGTGACAGCAAGACCGGTTTAGAGCAAGCCTTCTCCCTGACCGCCGTCCTGGAGTTCACAGCAAGTCCTGGTGTCCCCAAAGCCAGCACCCTCCTCTGCTCAACTACGATGAGAAAAATGGTATTGGTAGGAGCAGGCTATGGAGAAAATTGTTCCGCTAGAGAGAAGCTTCCTAATTCTATTATGATTTTCATTATGTTTCCATTTTAAAATGTCCAAATGATAAACTCATAAAAATACGTAATGAAAATAGTCAGACCATTAACTACAGTCAAATGCAATACCACTATAATAAAACTTGCAGGTGCTCCTACAATCAGCAAAGCAACACGATTCAGATTAAACAAGGAAGAGGGGATTCGCTGAAATCTTTTACTCCTGCTTCCAAACATTTAGAAAATGCTGTTTTAATGCTGCAAATTACATTTCTTTATGTTGTTATTTTCCTGAACTGGATGCTGTGACAGCAGTCTGCCTTTCATAAGGCATGGTTTCCAACCAGCAAAATCTATTCTCAACAGGAAATATGCTCCACTTAGTCCAAATGTTCTGAGGACATCAAACATATTTGTATAAACATGCTGTATCATAATTGAGAGGCTTGCTAGGACTCGGGATTTAGACAGCACTTTACAGCTTCAAGGTGCTGTACAAACATTTAACTTATTTATTAATTAAATTTTCTAACTAGGGACGTAACCTAGATTTAGTTAGAAGGTGGCTGTGGATGAGAGGAGGCTGGGTAAACAGCCATGTTTATGCATGTTTATGCAAAAGACCATCCCGAGTCCTCTTAGAAGAGCTTCCTTACCGAAACAAAAAGGTAAAACTTCTCAAAAGCTTCTAATCCCTGGCGGGCAAACTAACGGGCCGCTGTACGGCAGGCCAGCTCGGGCCACCGGGCTGAGGGTGTCAGAGGTATTTCTCGCTGGTCTCCCCAGGTTCTCCCAGAGAAGCAAAGATGGTTTCCATTGGATGAATATTTTTAAAAATTTCTAGCTGTCACTCAGCCACGTCCTTCCCTACTCTATAAACTAGAGCACTGCAAACCAGCAGCCTCAGTGCTCCTGCTCTGGCTTCTGGTTATCATCACCACACTAGGGGATATTTTCAAAGACTCAGTTAGGAGTTATGACCTAGATTTACAAAAATATTTAGATTTGTAATTCCTATTAGCTGCTTAACATTCAGTGACATCAACAGCCTCAGTGCCCATCTCCAGCAGGGTTTTTGGTAAGAACCACTTACTTCACAACTGAATTTTGCCCAAACTCCAAAATTGCTCCGAGTCAAAGACAGTATAGCTAAAATCATCTGTCCTCTATGGGTTTATGTTCTGACAACACAGGAGAGTGAAACTCTCTCATCTGATATAGGAGTGTCTCTGCAACTTATTACTCTTTCATTGGCACATAGTAAATTGAGCTCTGGCAATAGCAATACTACTGGGAAATAAAGATAATTAAGAAACATAAAGCATGTCACTCTTCTTAAACCCAGTTGGAATCTTGGTTTTGTGCGTCTCTCTTGTCGTAGGATTATGAGCCTAGTTTTAAGTCTGTATTCTCATAATTTTACATAATTGACCATTTGCAATCTTCTATAATCTAAAATGTCTAATAACTATGCATAGAAAGAGAGCCATTTCCATAATATTTATAAATATTTCATATGAACTGGAGTTAATACAATTTATTTATAATGCATGGGAGTCTGCAGTGGGTTTATAAAAATAATGGGTGTTAACATGCAGTCATGATTTAATAATCAGAGACTAATTTCTAAAATACATATGGAGAATGGCTGGTTCCAGTAATTGGTAAAAGGATTGAGAGGTGCAGATATAGACGGATGACTGAGGTACGGTTAAGATACCATACAGGGGGGCGCAAAGATGGCATTAACAAGAACTTCATCCTACTGGTACCCTTATTCTTTTCAGTGTCTGCCAGGACAAAACTTGAATAGCTTCTCCAGAAATCCCCAGGCTGCTGGATTAATTCCATCCTCCTGCTAACAACCACTGTGGTAGAGGATGAGGTCACATATATTATGTCACCGTGGTGCAATAACACCATCCAAGGATTCCCGGCTTCTCAGGAAGCTGCCAAGGAGCCATCAAGCTACATGAACCACTAACCATCTATTAACTAATTGATTCAAAACCATTAAAAGGGAAGAAAAGTTCTTTATCTGCTCCACAGTAAATGCCTCTCTCTTATCTGATACACCAACGTTGCTTAAGCAATTCCCACAACACTTCAGAGATCTAGATGGCAGATGGGAGTGAAGAAGCCTATCTGCAGAAGAAAACAGATGAAGTTATTGGATCGACTGCAGAACATGCATACAGCTGAAACAGACCTTCTGGTTTTCATTTGCTGTGAATAAAAGGATGCAGAGATAAGCAAGCGGATGCATCTGATGGTGATAACGATAAGACCACAGCTGCAGTGAGACAACCACGCACAAGTTACCCCAGAGAGCACCACGGCAAGGGAATAGACTTTCCATGTTAATGTCATTTTTGACACACATCTCAATTCACTTCCCATACTCTTTAGCAGCCTGTGTATAAAAGACGATGGAACAGCAATTGTTCGTGCTGCTACATGCTCATTTCTGCATTTGGGGGAGGGGAGAGGACCTTAACGCCCACAATTAGCCCATGAGACCGTTACTGCAGTCATGCAGGCGCTTCCTCCCTGCAGTTCCACCTGCACATTGTTTATTATTCATTATGAGACTAATCACACTTTCTATGATGGTCCAGTAACAAAATGACTCTAGATGTACTTCTTCATAATTTTTTGCACTACTCAGCATCAATAAACTGTGAAATGTATTAGAAAACAATGTTTCTAATGGCTTTCTTTTAAAATACATTTCAGGTTGTTCACGTTGAGAAATGCTTATCTTTTGAACTCTCAGATTGCTGGGCTGAGCAAAACAAGGCCTTTAAAAGAAACCCAAAAACTAGTTCAGATCCCAATTTTAATAGAATTTTTTTTTTAAGAATCTGACTGGAGTAAGCAGCTATTTCAGGGCAGCTGGACCAAGTTTCTCAGAAGTAAATGGGTGTTCAGGCAACAACCTGTGATATGACCTGACTAAATATTGCAATTCCCTATTGTAAAAGACTTTGCATTTTCTGTGTGGTAAGATATCCTGCGTATTTATTTACAAGAGAATGCAATTACAAAGACAAAAGAACCCTTAAGAACTAATATGAAATTATTCCCCTAAGTAGAGTTACCTACAAGCTTCAGCATCTGCAGTTATAAGCTGTACTGCCTCAACTCTCATAGGAGTATTTAGCACACTCTTCCCGCTGGCTCCGTCTCCCCTGCCCCGTTTTGCCTGCTGTTGGTGCCCATTATGGGTTGTTCCAGCAGGGTCACTTCGGATTCCAATCAGAGCAGCATGTTTTTATTTCCTGTAAAAATATCATTTAGATCCATGCCACCAAATATCTACAAATGTAAAATAATACATTTATGGCTCTCTATAAATAATGGATTTTTTAAATGTTGCAATATATATTTGTCAAGCGCACAATGTTTCTCATTCTGGATATAATCTGTGATTTCAGCCATCAGGTGAAGAATATGAAAAATGAGAACAAGTATTTTAGTTTATGTTCTTACATATGTTGGCTATGCTCTTTGTGCTCTATTGCTTCAACGTCCAGTTGTATGTTCCTCATATAATTTTAATTACCATTTTTCTGTTTAGGAAAAAATAAAGAGGGGCACTGCAAACTGGACAGTCGGAAGGATACACACGGCCAATACTTAAGAGTTACAGCGTTAGCTGATGTCGATTCTGATCTGTGTGAAATGCTGGGCAGGACTGGAAGCCGGTGGCCAGATTCCCCAGCGTGGCAGATGCTAACGTCAAAACGTGCTCCCCCAGTGCTCAGTCCCTGTGAACCCAGCCCCAGATCTGGGTGGAATCAAAGAGCCAAAGAGGGTAGGAGGCCTGAAGGACACACTTGTAGGCGTCTTCGAAAGAGCCAAATCTGCGCCCTGCACCTGTTGAAAGCAGCTATAGCTTTAGCATCAACTATAGGTGGATGCTAGATGCATCCCCTTGGCAATTAACTTCTGATTTCAGAAACTTTTCCTTTCTAATCCTTTTCCTGTGTTTGTGCATAAGGCTGAAAAAAATTAATTCTGTTAAACTATTTGCCTTTGGAGATCCTTTGTACTTTCTCTTTTACCAGCAGACCATGTCCATTGCCCAGCTTTCTGCTCTCAGCAAACCCCAGGTTCAGCTTGATCCAGTTTTGCTTTTCTGGAATTACTTGTCTATTGTAAGCAGTCCATCGCAAGCTCTATTTTATAAGAGAAACCTCCAGGTTCACATCTTTTGTTCTCTGTACATGCCTTTTTGGAGCATGGTACAGCGAGCACCCATCCTCTCAGGTCCTGAAATCAGTCCTTGGACCCCCTCAAAAGGTCCGAGCTCAGAGGAGGGGAGAGCACGCATGCACCCTTCCCCAGCGGCATCAAGGTCACAACTGCGTGTGATGTCTAACATAATGCCTTTTCAGAGGATGCGTCAAGGAAACGAGGAACAAGGGGTTAGGAAAAGAAGCACTTTTACCCACAGAAATCTTACTCTTAAAAGCCCTGGAGAAACACAGATCTCTGAAAACAAACAAAAGAAGTCTCCAGAGATGCACCGCCCTGCGGTCCGAGCTCACAAGCCTGACGCAGGTCCGTGGTTTAGATGGGTCTGACCTCCTCCCGCCTTCCCTCTCCTCCAGCTCTTATGCATGCCAGCGGCCAAACTCACGCAGTCTTTGCTCCTTGGCCTTCTCCGCTCCACTGCTCTTGCTCAGAAAGACAACCCTGTCCCGAGGGAGGAGGACCGCTCTCCCCCTTCCTCCAGCCACAGCCGCCTGGGACGTGGCAGCACCCTCCGTGCCCAGGGCCGGCCCCACCAGCTCTCCTCAGCCTGCTTTCACACACAGCACGCGCCGCCACTGCTGAGCAGATCCACCTATATGGTATAATTTCACATTTTCCCGCCTTTTTGTCCCAGATGGAAGCCCTACCAGCGCATGGAAAGCAGAGCTCCTCGAGGTGTCTGAGCAGCTCGGGCAAGCAATGTTCAGGCTGACGTGCCGGCGCCTACTCGGGTAACCTAGCATACTTTTAATACAAGAGAATACAATAATAATGATGTATACGAGAACAAATTTGTAGATATTACTGATCAAACCTCAGGTCAATAGATGTTTTACATATCAGAGTAAACATATAAACTTCAGCGCCAGCTTAAGTTTTTAATCGTTTAATTCATTTGTTGATCCATTCGTCTTTTCCATAATCTGATCTATTGGTCTGGTTCTCCAACATAAAAACCATTATTGCAGCAAATGTCGCCATTTTAATTTGTAACCGGTGTCCCAGATGCGTCCCATGAAATATTATTTTAATCCCTTAAAAGGAGAAGCAGAATTTTTCATGAATTAATTGGACAGTCTTGCACATTAAGTATAGTAATAAATGTCTTGCAATGCAGGTGAAATTTAAAATATAAATAAATGTTGTTGACTACAGGAATGTGAAAATCCTGATATTTATGTTTAGTTAGTACACAAGTCTGCTAGAGAAAGAAAACAACTAGACTCATCTTGGCCCTGACAACCTCCCTCCACTGCCCCAAGGCTGAAGGAATCGCACGTCTGTGTGAAAGAGAGGGCGAGGAAATAAAACCAGCACCTCTCTCAAAAGCGGTTCAGCAGGGGCTGCAGAGACGGTGCCCAGGGGATCGCTCACCCGGAGCCTACCCTTAAGCCTTAAGGCTCCCAGTTGGGTCCTCTCTGTAATTAATCCTCCCTAATTCAGATCCCTGACGTGGGATGGATCCTGCCTATCATCTCATCCCCTCGCACTAGGGAGCCAAGGTAACTCGCTTAGACCAAACACCTGCTTTTCTGTGCCTGAAGGGCCACGGGTGCTATTCCTACTCTGTTCTCCACCATCGGACCTTTTGTGGGCAGGAAGGCCAGAAAGACTCTGTGAAGACATCTTTTAAAAAAAAAAACTACAGCGGTCACATCATGCAAAACATTGCAAGCGCACAGTAAGTGGCACGATCTGAATTCACGTTAGTACTTGAAATATTCAGAGCGGATAAAACAACAACAAAAATAATTCCAGATAAAGCAAGAAGTTCTGTTAACTCTAGCAACCGTTTAAAACTTTTCTCACAACCTTGCTTTTTGCTCACAGCGGAGGCATACGCAATGATTACTCGTACATCTATCACACACCAAAACTTCTGAGGTTAAAGTAGACGCTTTTGGATTAATAGGCAAGGGCTTGCCCGACGGCTGGGCTTTACGCTAATCTTTATCATGTGTCTAAAAAGCTAATTGGCAGCGTACCGCCCAAAGGGTCAGCGGGACTCACTCCACTCAGAACTGCTCCTGGAGACCCCAGACACGTTGCTCCGTCTCCCTGCAGCCCTGGGGACCGCCCTGGGTCTGCGCAGCCCCGCTGCGGACTGGCGGGGCGGCCAGAGGCTACGGCGGGCGGCGTGGATGTGAAGGAGACAGCAAGGCGGAACGCGCGCACGCCTGCATTTATGAGCCAAGACATGTTGTCTTTAGCACTAAAATACTCCTAGCATTAATGATTTTCTCTGTAAAATGGAACAATGCTGCAAATTAATATTGTTGGTAGCTATTTGAATATACATGGAGAGAGCTTTCTCTACTATAAAATCACAGCGAAGGTCTTTATTTACAGGGTTAATCATCTAACAGGACTGATTCATCTGTTTTTCACAGCCATGACAAATCCTTCAAATTGAGAATGATGTATAGCTCTGTTTTCACAAGTAAATAGAAGAAATATTGTTTGCATGAACTCATACTATAACATAGCTTCCTATGGAAAGTCAAGATATTATTTTTTTGGAGGAAAAAAAGGGTTGTTAAAGTAATTTTTAAATGTGCACATGGGCATAGGACATTTAAAATTAGACTAAATAGTAGAGCACCTTTTAATTTATCCCCTCCCAAACACCACAGTAAATAAGATAGTATTTTGAAAGAGGTTGTACATGTTCACAGCTACATTTTCAGACATGAGGAAAAAAATAAAATTGCCAATGACAGTTCTTTCCAATATCCTGTTATATTGAGCATAAATATGAGTTTATCCGACATACAAATCATTATTCCCTATAAAAAAAGCTGAAGGAAACTTCAGAAATAAATGAACTAATCTCATCTACCAATTTGTGTAGAAAAGCATAACTCCAGTGTTTTGAACTACAAAAATATCTGTATTACTGTTTACGTATTTCTGATACGAATTCAGTCTGCGAAAATCTGTTTTGATGTGTAGATCCTATGCTATAACCTAATAAAGCAATTGAACTGACCGCACTCCTAGCAAGAGATTTAGCTTTTCAGTAAATGAATTGCCCTTTCCTAAAATCCATTGCAAGCAAGCTGTTAATTTGTAGCTCCAGAATTCCGCTCTGACAATTACAGAATGCTCTTGAAGTTACTGTTTTGCAGTAATACAGCAACGCAACCAATTTCATACCAAATCCAGTCAAACAATTAATGTTTACATCATTTTAAACTTGAAAATATAATTAGTGATCTTTCTAGTTACCTAAAACAGTTGGTTAGTGCTGCCCTTCACTGGTTCGTGATGGTATACCACAAATCAAAACTAATGGTTACCTGACAAAAGGGTGGTTCGGCCATATGAAAACTAACTGAGTTTTCCCTACTTCTCTCCCCAGGAGTTCCACACTCCTATCAAACGAACACCCAAAAATGCCTCTTCATAATCCAGGTTTTCAAGTAGTAAATGCTTTTATATACTTATTTCTCCTTTTCATTGGGAGGGATAAGATCATTTCAAATACTACCTCTGCCCATTGTTCTTGTGTTTTCACCCCATGTCAGAGCGCTACTGTAATTCACTCCTGAACGTTAAATTATGCTTTTCCTCCATGAAAGAAATTCATCAACAATAGAACAATGAAAGTTATTCCTGGAGTGTTTCTATTCAGCATTAAAATATTGGGCTGATTAAAATTGGTACTAAGTAATGTCTGTATTTGTGTAGGAACGCATGTGGGATTGGGTAAATAACCGGTAGTTCTCAACACATGCCTTTTGCCCTGCTGAGGGAACAGAATATAGCTGGTTCTTTAACACAGCAAATGTAATCATCATTGTACCCAAACATTAAGCTCCATTTGGGAACTGAATTCGGAGTGGCTGGTTGTTTCAGCTAGCTATCACATACATACTATGAGAGCTACACGGCTTTAAAAAGCTCCTCTTGAAAAGGAAGGATGTTTAGGATAGTATTAACAGCTAGAAGATATCTGACGACAGATGATGAATTACTGTTAATTACTGTTTGTATTATATGTAGCAAGTCCAACCTGAGATGCATAACTCCGATGAGAGCAGTGTTAGGTTCTGTACGCAAACGTAAGAAGCAGTCCCTGACTCCGAGACCTGACAAGTCTATCTGCTAAAAAAACCAAGCACATGAAATATTTTCAAAATATAGAACTAAAAGATGGAACTTCTTCAATATTTTTGGACAAATAACCTATTCCTTTTTATAATATATTATGCTTACGAGTATCTTTGAAAAATGGCTGAAGCTTGCATTGGTGCTGGCCATTTCTGTAGAACATTTCATTCTTGAAAGCCTTCTTGCAAATGCAAAAAAAACCTTTGCTGTGCACATTTTTGATCAATTGTATTGACAGCTGTACCCTATGGTCACCCATGTTGGCGAGCAGGCTCCCCCAGGACTCGGCTCAGTTACAGCGACGTGAGCCTCCTTGAAGCTCTTACATGCCTGTGGGTTTCCAGCAGAAAGGTGAACTGAGCAGAGAGAAATTCAGAAAATGGGGAATTTTGAAAACTTTCCTCCAAAGCACCTTGGGCAATACCATTCAGGGAGTTTGTCACTGTAAAAATGGCTGAGTCAGCCCAGCCCAGTTACTCTGAACCCATCCTCATTAGGGCACCCTATTTTCATTTGATTATTAAGTGTCGGCCCATGAATAGCACTTGGACTTTTATGATCTTTGTCTTCTACAGAATGCACAATGATAGCGTGAAAATGCTTCAGATAAATCTCATCTCCTCTCTTATTTCGTGCTAGAATATTAAGTTTTACCTCTTCTGGAAGGTTTGACCAATTTCTGAGGACCCTCACGTCATCCACACTGCTAACCACAACCAACGAACGGAATAGTTAAACCTTCAACAAAGATGAGAGTTATCTAAAGAGAGCGTTACCAGTTGGTTGGAATAGTATAAATAAAAGCAGAACAAATATAGAAACTATGAAGTCTTTACAAATCAGACTAATAAAACATCTCATGTTTTGTTACTCCTCCGGTGTTAGCATATCGCAGCCGTCTTTCCAGAGGAGGCTGAGCCGACTTTTTGGGAAAGGCAATTCCCAGTGCAGTTTAGCGAACCACAGTTACACGTGGCTTCACTGACGATGAGACAAACTACGTTCCATCTTCTACCAGAAATCAGTCTTAAAATATGATCCAATTTGTTAAGCGGCGTTCACGAGCACGGCTACAGCTTTCAGCCCAGCGGCTGCCGCCGGCTGTGCTGACACAGTAAGGAAGAGCCGTCACGCCGTAACCGAGAGCAGCCGCGCTGCCGGCCACCAGGTGGGACAGCCATTAAGAGCAATAGAACCCAAAGGCTTTGTCAGGAGGTTTCTCAGCTACTGCTGGTTTCTAGGAAATGATGAAACCTAAAAACACTGGGCTCTGAAGGGAGGAATCAATAGGTGAGGGAAGGGTGTACCTAGATCTGCTACCCTGCACCACTCCGGCATCTTGCTCTGCACCGCGTAGAGTCATTCTCTGTCCAACTGCAGGAGTGACTTTGACCCCAAGGAGGTCGTTTCCTCCTTTCCACTGCAGAGATGAGGACTCATGCTCTCATATCTCATGTTCCCTTCCCTCTGTGGCTGGAATTTTCCACACTCCTGCCTATATTTTGCTTTGGATACAGCTGCAAAGATTTTGATATTAGCCACTTCCCCTTTTTTAATAATTATCGACTATTTTTTCTTTTGAAAAGAAAAGTGTGAAGTATTTGTTATTTTCAAAGGAAAACATTTAGTTTAATGACATATCTGTTCACAAAACAAATCACCAGTGATTGAAAATAGAATGTATGCTACCACTTTGTGAAAGTCATTACAGCACAGAAAGACCACTTTGGCAGACACATTTATGTCTAGACAAGATTAGATTTTGCATTTATTATGGGCATGTGGCATATTATTAATTATTAACACCAAAAATAAATGTTTACGTTTCCAGAAAAACAAGCTGCTAAATTCTGAAAAAATATTGTCAAGGATTTACACATTGTGTCATGTGTGTTATGTAAATGGAAACAGCAGAGATTCAGTATTTATTATTAGAACAAAACATTTTTTATCCTGCGAGCGGAAACCCAGGCTGTAATTTACGTGCATCTCTGAATCAACAAGTCCGATACTTAAGAATAACCTTTTGTATATCAAATAACTGACATTGCCTTCTCACCGGGGGCGCACCTCGTGGAACTCCTTTGCCCGCATTCCCTGGGGAACTGCATGGGAATTACAAAAACGCTTCTCCCAGGAGACCTGAAGCGGTTCGTTTTCTATCCTGGACCCGAGGAATGAGTAACGGGGTCCCATGCCCTGCCAGCGGGAAACAATCCCAGTCAAATGAAAAACCCTGCTGATGAGGTAGTCTCTCTCCCAGATTTCATACATACCCAATTTCAAGATTTCAGACCAAGATGTCCTGTTCAGAGAAGCTCTCAGCCCTGAAACATGATTGGGAAAGATCTGCTTACCCTCTAAGGAGAAAAAGTCATTATCAAGCCGTATGGAAATGGAGGCAGGAGTAGGATGTCAGACTCGCCTATCTCTTTATGTAGTGCGCATCAGTGCAACTTCATACTCCCAGCTGGCCGCCCAGATTACCTTACTCGGGGGCTGGAGGGCTTTTGAGAGTGCTGCGTGCCTCCACCGGCCTTTTCCATTAAAACTTCCCAGCGCTGCTAGCCGGGTCCGCTCTGGGCAGAGCGCTGTGATGGAAGCCCTGGTCTAGACAAGGCACTTGTAGCTGCCAGCATTTTTCTGTTCGGCCATCCATCCCTCTTGCAAACTGTACTGTGATGGAGGTTGCAGAGCAAGGGGTGACATTTTTTTCAGTAGCCTCCCTGTCCCCTGCCCTTGAGCTGTGTTGAAGCTCAAGCAGTGGCAGAACGCTACTGGGGGATGTCTGCGTTTTCGCTGCTTCGCTGAACAGAGTCGGGATTTGTCCCCCTGCCCACACAAATGCAGAAGCCTTTTGATTTTGTCATTTACCTCAATACAGTTTTCCAGTCATTCTGCTGGAAATGATGCTGCTGGAGGCACTAAAGGTGCAAGCCCAGACCAACATTCAAATCCTCGCCAACCAATTGACTTTACAGAAGGTTAAACTACTGCGGGCAAAGCAGCAATAAAGTGGACAAACGAGCTCTGCCTCTGGGAGAGTTCGCTGTTTCTCGGCTATTTCTACCCCTGTCTCAGCTCAGCAGGGGGAGGCAGGGGCAAATTAGCGCTCCTCCTGCCCTTGCCTCCCGCACCCTTTGCCTGCTGCTCCGCGAAACCTCCTTCAGCTGGCGGCAAAAGAGGTCAGAAACGTCTACGCAGCGTGCTGGAGGAGCGGAGCAGCACGTGGAGCAGGCAGCGGCTCCGCAGAGCAGAGACGCACGGCGGCACCGAGCCGCTCCCCACGCAGCTGGACCTTCCCTGCCGCCGCTCAGCCCCGATCGATCGGCTGCACCCCGCTGCCCGCTCCCCTGCCAGGGCACCGGCCCCGCCGTGGGGCAGCAGCCAGCCAGATCAGCCTCTTTGTTTTGAGGTCAGGCCTCAGCCGCTGCATCGCGTCCCGTCTGCGTATTTCACTTCAGGCCTCAGGTACCGCTATGCCAAAACGCTGGGTTTCAGGCAGGGAAGCTCCCCGTGTCTCTGGACACATTTCCAGGGACATCTGGTACTTCAGGCAAAGCCGGGGAGCCTGCTACTGCCCAATGCAGCGGTCCTCTGCTGCAGGGAAATGCATTAATAAAATAATTCTGCTGTATCATTAGAGGTCAACTCGGACTAGAGCAGGTAATAAAAGATTCATAATGGCACATGGGGGGATGCATTAAATATCCAAACCGCAGCTTGAAATCATGGAAAGCTTGATTAGGTTTAGGACTTGGTTAAAAACTCCCAGTTCAGCTGGTGTCTCACAGAAAAGTTTGCAATCAGCGATACCGCTTCTGTACCAGCAATTTATGCTGCTTCCAGTAGAAATTATGCCTTGTAGCAAGGAGTGTCCTAACAGGCATAGGTGCTAGTAGAAATTATGCCTTGTAGCAAGGAGTATCCTAACAGGCATAGGTGCTCCCATGCTCAGGCCAGTAATCAAAAATTAATCCCTTTCCCTGATTCCGTTAGGGGCCAATACCAGCTGTTACTGAGAAGACGTAAGAAATACTGCTGGAAGCACTTTCAAGATAACACGTTCCCAGTGTTGTGACTTTCCATCCTTTGGTATTTAACAACTGGCTAAATCTTCATTTTAACCAATTTCCAGCCCAGTAAGGCAGGTAGCGGGACCTGCAGTAGTCTGTACGTTTTTAAATATTCCATTCAAATTTTGGTTAAACTATTTTCCTGTCTAAATATCAAATCTGCTTTAGGAATCCTGCTAAAGTCCAGTCTCAAGGTGCTGTGGCAGCGACTTCCCCAGTCCATTTACATGTGAACAATCGTTACTCACTACTAAAGGGGTGTCAGAAATTCAAGACAGGCATTTGCGCAATATTTTCAGTTTGATTACAAAGTCATCATCCTTTCCCCATTTTACTCCAGCTTATGACTCTAACGAGAACAGAAACAACGCAGGCAAGTCTCCTCTAGCTGCCGAATTCCATCTGCTTTTCCATCCTTGTAACAGCCTTTGACAAAGAATTTAAATCAGATCCCTTTTTTTCTGATGAGCTTAAAATCTGGCTGTGAAGTTTGGCCACGTTCTCAGACTGGATTTGATTTTGGCAATCATTTTTACCAGTACGTCACATCTAATCTCAGACTTGGTGACACTGCACTCGAACCAGCTGCTCCAGCTTTGATACAGAACAGGCTAATATCATTAGCCAAAGAACTTAATGACGTTTGATGTATCAAATGACTTGGTCATGCTTTTAATCTTTGTGGCCAAGCCCGTCCCACCAGCCAAGCGATGGTCTCAGCAGACAGGCCAAAGGCTCGGCGCGGAGGACGGAAAACTCCCAACACAGCCCCGTCGGTGAGGTTTAGGGCACGTTACCGGAGCAGCACAAGGTGCAGAGCAGGTGCGTACGGCACGCTCGGCTCTGCTCTCCACCAAGTACACCACTGCCGCTGGCATTACCATAACGTGAAGAGCCGCGCTCTCCGGGCACGGAAAGGAGGCTTCCTCTCCCAATTCAAGTCTAAAGCAAGAGAGCCCTCCTTGAGCGCTCCCAAACCATTCACCTTGCAGCATCTGCAAACAGCCGACCCACACCTGCCCACAGCCAGCCAAAGCCACCACGCCTGGAGCACCTCCGAGGCAGAGGTCCCCGATAGCTGCCACGGGCAGCAGGGCTGGTCCACGCGCACGTGCCGCTGCAGGGACTTGGCTCGGTGCGTACGGTGTCTTGCACTTTGCTGTACAGCCATCCATCTGTCTCATAATTAGGGAAACAACCCATTTCTTCCAACTGCAGTGAAACTCTGCCCCTCTCCTTACAAAGGCCCTATGGAGCCTCGATGCCTGACACGCTTCCAGTTCAAGTGGAAAGAGAAAACTACTCATTTTCATCTTCTATCCTTTTGTACCAGCTCAGGGACAATTTCCCTGCACCAGGAGGCTGCAAACAGAGCAAGAAGTGCTTTGGGGGCAGAAAAACCCAAAAGCTGAATTTTCCCACCCCTTTGATCATTCCCGGCTTTCCCACACAAAACAGCTTTTCCGTGTATGTGGTACCTGCACTAACACAGCCACAGAGATGCCGGAGAAGGAATGGAAAGAGCGAAGCGACACCACTGCACAGGGAAACAAAAGCTGGGAGGAACTAGAAGGCATCTTTTTTACTTTGCTGGTTTAGCTGGCCATAAGGGAAAGAAGTGAAATGCCCTTCTTAATGGCTCCTGCCGGTTATTTACGCAACCTACCAAATTTCATGGCCCAAATGGAGAACAAGTCTCTCACTCTACCAGAAATCCACTGCCTCGTTGCATCTGGTTACGTCCTGGCATTGCAAAACGTCAAATCTTGTCAACTGAATACAATGGCACTGTTGCCTACATA
The DNA here is from genome assembly GCF_000699145.1 of Aptenodytes forsteri. NCBI lineage: Eukaryota > Metazoa > Chordata > Aves > Sphenisciformes > Spheniscidae > Aptenodytes > Aptenodytes forsteri. The sequence continues at coordinate 2,559,922 of NW_008795702.1, read as the reverse complement.
AACACATTTAACACCTCTTAACATGCAAAACACGCAAACAAACGATAAACACAGCTCCTGAGCCTTCCCAATACAACCAGTGTCCGACTGCCCAGAGCTGGCACCCGCAGTCGGTCAAATTCAGCAACCAGGTAGTTGCCAGGAGTAAGCGCAATTCCTACACGGGACTCGCTAATCATTATTAGTTTTAGATACTGTTTTATAGCCTGGAGAAGTCTGAAGGAGAGAACTGTGTGCGTCTCTCATTTAAGCGACAGAAGCGGAGCGGGTGCAGGAGGGAACCGGGCAGGCAGAGCGGAACGCGGGGCTGGAGTTTTCACATCTTTCTGGAGCCCAGAAGGACTGGTACGAGGAGGGCGGTCACAGCAGCACCACAACAGTACAAACAACGCTTCCCCTCTGTTTCGGTGGCACTTTGGTGCTGCGGGCAAAGGCCAGCGCTTTCCAGGAACATCCAGCCCTGCGGAGGGACCCTCCGGCGAGGCGGGCAGGACGCTGCCCCGTCCCCGCGCCCGGGCGCCGCTGCGCTCGGGTCGGC
>NW_008795702.1:2497899-2557987 GCF_000699145.1 Aptenodytes forsteri | reverse complement strand
AGCCCCGCTGGCCGGGGAGCGGCGGACAGGTCGCCGGTGCTCAACCTGGAAACAGTTCCCTCCCCTGCGTCGGAAATTGCAGGCGGCTTTTCTGAAGGTTCAAACACAAACACACACACACACACACACAACCCCTAAAGAAACCCCGCCTGGCGGGGAGCGGCGCGGATCGGCTAAATCCGGTAAAAGAGATGCTTTTGTACTCTCGGAGTTGGTGCACGTGCATTTTTGGCCTCTGCTGAATAGACTTTTATTGTTCTGCGATCAACTTTTCGATATTCCGGATCTGATGTGCTAGGAGCCAGCCTTACTTCTGCGGAGACGTTAGCAGAGACAGTGAGCGAAACAAACGGTGGAGGTGCTTTTAAAGAGGGAATAAATCACTGTCTGGCCTAAGGACAATGCGGTTGAGGATGAGAAGCCGTGGCCCGGGCAGCCAGTCGAAGGGAAGAAAACCACAGTAGAACTCTCCCCGGCTTGTTTTTTTGGTGTGTGGGGGGTTTTGGTTTGGTTTGGTTTTTTTATTTGGAAAAAAATAAAGGCATGATTTCTGGCATATTTTTGGAGCTTTGAAGGATGCGTACCAGAGAGTTTCCAGCAGTTAGCGGCGATGTTCTCATGGAGTCGTGGACTTTGCCATCAACCCTCAACCCCGTGACACTGATAAGACATGGCACCAGCTTTCTAGCTATGTACGTAAAATCTGGCAATAGCACAGAACAAATTCAGGGTCCGGTAGGCTTTCATTTTCATTCAGTTTTGAGGCCGAGAACTTGCAGTTAGAAAGTCATCAGCTCACACCACGACTGGAAAGCTTGGTAGCCCCGTACCCCGGATACGTGCTCCTCAGGCAGCGTATTACCTTACTGAGGGTGACAAATAACCACCAAAAAGACTGCAACCGCCCCAAACGCTGACTTAAATTCTGAGAGGAAAAACCTGCAGAACAGATTGATGCTAGGTACAGAGATATTTAAGGCAATAAGCCACAATTATAAAGATTCTAGAGGAAAAACTTAAAGCAGCTACGTACGAAGCCTCTACAGTTTAAATAGCTGAAGTGCTTTTGCTCCATATGCTGACAGCTGATGATACCCAGCAAGTAATGGCAGCGGTAGTGTGAGGTGTCACTCAGCAAAGAATGATGTGGGAAAACCAGAAATAGTTTAAGTATAGTGCCGGACCCCAGTTTTTTGGTAGCAGAATGCTGTATTTTATTTTCTTCAGCCAATAGGTATTGACATTTTAAATTCCTCCTGAGGCAAGGAAATCTTTCTCTGCTAAACAGTTAAATAAGCTGGATAAAAATAGAACCTAAACTTTCTTTGGAGCAGCATTTGAGTCCAAAGGCACCACAGCGATTGTTTGGAATATACTGTATTTCACGCAAGTATGATGGAAAGTGTGTATTAAATTGTTAAATACAGGGCCCCTTCTTGTTTGCATAGATGAATAATTTCGCATTTATAAAAGAGGTTGGGTTGTTTGGTTTTTTTTTTTAATAGCAGAGCTTTGTCTGTACCAGGTCCTCAAGTTGCCTAGGTGTAGCAAGGTATAAAACACTTGGGGTTTATTAAATGTAAGTTGCAGGTACGAGGATTAGTTCTGTTTTGTAATACACATTATTGCATAGGTTCTAAACTGTCTTTAAATAATCAATAACCGGAGTGGACACAAAGGATCTTTTTACCTGGGCTTGATTAGGTACATTGGGCTGCTGAAGCCGTTAGGGATACACACGTAAAACACATTTCCTTGGGAAGAAGCTGTTCTGCAGGTGCCGGTGTTGGGAGGCGACAGCCAGCACTCCTTGCCTCGCTTAATGATTTTAACCGGTTCTCCTCAGGCTGCCGTGCATCACACTGGCTGGTTTTGGCTCTCGTCCTTATCCGTGCGCGGTGGCAGCATACACTTAACCAGACGCAGGGTCTGTGTGAGAGGCGATGGCTTGTTATTTTATTACCTCCTTCGCTGTTTGCCAAAGAGGGAGGCCAGGAGCCCGCCCGCACGGTTTGCACAGCGACTTCCCGGCAGGGAGCTCTTGCAGGGCGTCCGGCCGACACGGTTTGTGCGGAGGGAGTCATTTGGGGAAGGGGGTGGATTTTCACGGTGATGGAAGGAGGCAGAAGGAGGAGTGTTTGCTAACAACCCCTGACGAGATGTGAAGTTCTTCACTGGCACCGATTCTGCCGAGACGCATTTGAGCTGGTTTGTGAAGGGGGTATCTGCTCAGGCTGCAGAATTGAAATGCTGCGTGAGGTGTGACTTACCCACCTGGAAAGGGATGCGTGTGCTCAGAGCCGCCTTCACAGCTGATTTTAGTCCGGGGGTCAGCTGCGTGCCGTTCTTCTCGAACAGCTGTAACGTACTCGCTGTGGCCCGAACGCCCAGCGCTTTGCAGACAGAGCGATGCTCTGGGGAGGGACAGCAGAAAGGGCCTTCAGCGCCGTTGCCTCCCGGTGTTTTCCATATTGCAGAGGCTATGGCACACGGGAACGTTCAAGGCCCAAAAGGTCCTGCAGTTCATACCGCTGTTGCCCCACAAAGGAGGTCTCCAGGAGCGGCGTGCTCTGGAGGCTTTGCATACATTAGCTAATGTCCTTCCAGCAGTTCGCCGTTCCCTCGCCCTCAGTCAGTAAGGACGCTGCTCCCTCTTTGCCACCCCCACGGGCCCCCAACACACACCCAGGGTGTGCGACTAGCAGAGCACCGCGGGGTGCAGGGGATCGGGGCACCAGGCATTAGTCATTCCTGATTTGTTTGATTGCTTTTTTGTAAGGTCAAATGCACAGGCGTTACTGGGGACAAAAAAACCACATCGCTTTGTGTTGCCCACAGCTAGAGGCTTAGCGCTGTGTGACTGGTACAGCTGTAAACCTCGGAAATGTTATTCTAAATGGGTTTTTTACAGAATAATTCGAATAGATATGTCCTTAGCGATAGAGCACTGAAATGTAGAATGCGTAACGTGAGTGACTCTGCAGGAATAAATATAAACAAGACAAATTGTGTAGCTCCGTCAGAAAAACCCCAGCAGTGCTCAGCACATGATCCTTAATGTGCTTTGGTCAATATCTTTCTCTGTATCAATGGAAGCTCATTAAAAAAAGATATTGCAGACTAACTGAGCCACGCCGTATTAGTTCTTGCCAAAGCTTGACATTTTTAATACATTAATAATATGTCTGTAATGTAATGGAAAACTATTAATCAGAACTGGTTATATGCCAGAAATTTAAGCCATAATTGGCTGCTTCTTGTCAGGAATGTCTGTCGTACACTGCTACAGCTGCCTAATGCTCAGATGTCTTGCACTCCTCTGCACTTTTTCCTTGTCAGTGCACTAAATTCAATCGATGTTATAGTCTATAATTCTGTGTAACGACCATCATTATGACTCTGGCTTACTTTAATGAGAATTCGTTATATGGGAAGTATTTTAGCACAGTGTGTTAAGGTAGTGGCTTGCTTCACATTATTTTAGTCCTATCCAGTCCTGTTTATTAGTGGATCTGATTCTCAGCAGCTATAAAAGGTTACAGGTAACTGAAGAGCTAGCGAGGAAAATATTAAAGAAAACAAATCTACTTTTGCCTGAATATACAATATACAGGCTTATAGTCTAAGGATAATTAAACTGAGTAACTTCTTATTTCTACACAGAAACACGATATTCACCTACTGTTCATTCCAGCTATGACCAAGCCTTCTCCAATACAGAGTACATTTTGATTTGCCACAAATTTAAAATAATTTGGCTCCTTTTTTAGCAGAGCAGTTGTTTCCCTTTTGTATAATGACTGTTCGAAGCTATGGGGGTTTGGGGGTGTTTTTTTCCCTACAAAATAGTAAAATGCATTGGAAAGGACTAGAGGGAAAGAGCATGAGGTGTCTTTAGAATGACATGGAAAGTGTTCTCTGAATGACTGAATTCCAAGAGAATAAGTAAACATTCCCACTGAAAACAAAAAAGAATGTAAATTCACTAAAAAAGCAGTGGTACTACACAGTGTGCTTCTTAAAAAGATTTAATTTTAATTTGGTCTTAGATGTTTCCGCTTTTGTGTCAAATTCAGATTTGAAGCTTAAATATATTTTAACTAATTGAGAATTGTTATTGCATGAAAATTCAGGTATTCTCTGCATATTCTGATAAAGTATATGAGAGTTGTATGGTAACACTTGATAAAATGAATATAATGGAAAATTGCATTTACGTCCATACGGCAATTATTGTAAATTACTTTGCTATGGAAACACAATTCAACCATCTGTTGGCATTTCATAGTGTCTGTAGTTTAGCTCAGTTTAAGATGAAGCATTATTTAAATATAGGGAGGCCATTTGCGAATAGCTTTGAAGATAAGTTTTGAAAATGCGTATTACCAAAGCGACACGCTAAGGCGCTCACCAGGTCACGTACCACTTCCCGTGGCTCTGGGGTATAGGAGGGTTCGTGACACTGGGCATAATTTAAACCTGGGAACAAGCAAAGCGGGCTGCAGAAAGTGGTGACTTAACGGTTGTTTCTTAACATCTGTCTGACGGGTCTGCTTAGACGTTAACATCCAGACAGAAAGAGTGCAGAGGTGCTGCGGCGGCTGGCTGAAATCTTCCTCCTGCAGAGAGCCCAGCACCCAGGCTCCCCGTCCTCGGCTGGCACGGGCTGACACCAGGCACAGGCTGAGAGAAATAACTTGGGGTTCCTAACCTTGGTTTTCCTTGTCCATGTTCAGGGAACTTACTCCATCTTTGCAGTTTCCCTCGTGCATAATTTATATTTTTACCTGTGTTTTTTAGCAAATGTATATTTTAAGTCGTCGTAATGACATCCTAGGATTTTATACCTGTAATAATACGATTGAGGTGATACAAACCGAGGGAATTTCTAGTTGCTTTCTGAAGAGAGGAAAGGGGATATATCTGCTATGGAATAAACGCTGAGTACACAGGTACCTCCACCCCCAAACCTAGGAAAGTAAGACTGCCGCAACAGAGGGGGAAAGCATCCTTATAGTAAGCTACAAATGAACCATTATCTTTATCGGGTAGTTTATCAGCAGTGTGATCGGTAAATCACAGTTCAAAGGAAGAAAAAAAGGAGCAAAGCTCTTCCAATGCTAATGAGAAATTTCAAGGAAACAGAAGTGTGCTTGCAATATCTTTGTTACTCTTCCAAAAAAAAGATCTAACAAATGCATATAAGGCTTTTGGAGCTCGCTGAGGTTCCTCTTGCCAAGAGACTATCAGCACCTGGTAGCCCTGATACCCATCTCTGTGTCACTTTAATAAAAGAGCCTTCCTGCTGCTGCCCGCTCCGCTGCCTGCCTGCCTGCACGGTCTGGGCAATGGTTGCATTCGGTAGTTTCCTCTCTGGTTTTGCTAGGGTGAAAATACCGTTTTGGAAGCAGAAACCTGTAACTCACCTGGCACGTTATAAGTCTGTCTTTGTTAGAGAAGAGTTAAATCCTTCACGTCAAAACACTTTCCCTGTGAATGATTTTGGTAGTTTGTTCATTCTAGCACAGCACCACGGTAAAGGTTATCCATATTATACCAATTTGCTTTATATTGCATCAAACCTCCAAAATGTCAACATATCATATATTTTGTAATGCATTGATTCTTGGACAATAACTCTAACTCTCATTGTTTCTAAAAGGGTGCTGGTGCCAGAAGAAAAGAATGATTGATGGGAAGCAGACACCAGCCTGTAGACACTCATCCTTTTGCTTCGGATGCTGATTTATCAGTGCATCTGGGCATCCCCTGCGAGCCCTGAACAAGGAGGATCACTCAGGGTTATCGACAGCGTAGCTGAAGACCTGCAACTTCACAAATTATTATCTGCTATTGGACATCTTTTACAAGAAGCCCTGACAGACAAGTTATAAGACAAAGGACAAGCGCTGCGTTGCTGTGAAGGGCTGTCATCGGGGTCTGGGTGGCTTCTACCAAAGTCTTCAACTTAGTGAAACAAACACCCTATCCTAATGCTTCACGTTTGAGTTGGAACCTATTTTATAAAATATATACATGTATATGTACATATATGTATAATCTATAGACTGCACGTACACCAGTACTGAGCATCCTTAACGAAGGTGACATAAAAGGATTTAGAAATGTATTTGTCAAGATTCCTGTCACTTCACGCCCTCTGGGTTACCGTGTCCTCCGTGATGCAGCACTACCCTTCTGTGTGGGGACACTATGACGTGTGCAAGACTCAGATTTACACAGAAGAAGGAAAAGTATGGGATTACATGGCCTGCCAGCCAGAAGCCAGAGACATGATCAAATATGTAAAAGTGACTCTGGATCCCCCAGACATAACGTGTGGAGATCCTCCCGAGACTTTCTGTGCAATGGTAAGGCAAGCTTTTAATTTTGCATAATATATATTTGTGATAGATGGCTTCAGAATGGAAGCCCTATAGCGCGCCTGAAATTATCCAAGAAAATCTGCATCATATTCAGAATGTGAAAGGTTCTGCTGAACACAATGCTGAGCGGTACATTAAGCTGGGCAATGAGATGTTCTACTTATGGGGACCTAACTTGACTTTGTCTGAATTCGGTGTCTCTCTAGGTCAACTTTTAATGACTTAAAAGAAAGCAGCATAAAACTCCTAGTGCGCTAAGCCGTAATTGGGATGCGTTCGCCTGGATCATGAAAGACTTGAGTGAATTGGTTCCAGTACGATCACCTGAAAGCATCATAGCGTGGTATAATTCAGCGTCCTTTCCAAACGTGAGACCGTTGTTAGAAGCTCAAATTGCAGAAGCTTAAAAAGTGGTGGTGGGAGCTGGGCTGGTGGAGTTTTTCCGGCAAGCCCACGCAGCCGCGGGCAGCATTGCTGGAGCCTTGCTACCGCACACAGCGGGTGCATGCCAGCAGGTCCATGCCTGCGTGTATGGACAGTGCAGCAAGAAACACCCTCAGGTGGGGGCCAGCTCTACCAACTACCGACAGCTTTCTCCTTTAACTGAAGCTGTAGGCATTCAAGCCGACTAAAAGAGACCGAAGTCAAGCTCCTTCATTTAGATGCTCCTAAAATTAGAGACTAGTTTGGGAAATGTTGGGCTTGGTAAATAATTGTACAGGTGTGAGAAACCAGGCAGACACTATATATATATCAACCTTTTACAGCTGTGCTGCTCCTAAGTGTTTGATAGATCGTGCTGTAAGAGGTCACTTGAGTTAAAGGAAATCTTCAACTTGTAGGTAACTTGCTTCTCCTCACAGACACAGAGAATTCATTTTCTTTGCCACTGAATATTTCTGTTAAACATTGAGTGGAAAATACAGTATTCCTTGACTAGAAAATGTGAGTTTGAGATGCAAAACACATGTACTTAATCTACTAATAAAGCACTGGAAACGTACATCACATTACCCACATAATTTAGATTTGAAAAACCAATGAGTTCTGGTAAGTGAGGTTATCATAACTGAGAAAAGCCTACAAGATATTTGCCTGTGTACGAATCATCATTGCTGTGTGACAGCATCCCCACAGGAAGGAAATTTGCTTTTAAATGCCTTATAGTATCATTTTCAACCACTACTGTTCTGTAAGGAGTTCAGGTCCAACCACACACACGTTTAGGGCATTATGTGCACGCATGCAGCTGCTTCCCACGTACATTATGGTAATAGCCACATGATAAATTGCGGAGCTACGTGAATAAATTACATTCACTGTGAACCGTTGACTGCACCACTTGCTCTCTGCCCACTAATCCATCTCTACTGGCATGGCTTTGACACTCTAAACCTCCGAGCAGCTTCGAGCAGCCACTGTTTAAAAACAAGTAAAAGCAACGTGCGTAATATGGTCATCTTCTTTTTTCTTTATCTCGAAATGTATTTTCTGCCTCAGAGAAATCTCAGAATAGTAATAGCTGTGATTTAGCCCTCAATCAGTGACGTTTAGTAACTCATCATGTAGTGAATAAGAAAAGTTGTTCTTTTAATGCAAAAGAAACTGCCCAGCAAAACTTGTTTCTTCCTTTTAGTGCAGATAAACATTGCAGCAGTTCCCATCTTAAGTAATTTTTTAAGTTTCTGAATGCCTTGGTTATCAGTCTGCTCTCTAGCTAGAATAGTGATCTTCATTAAAAAAAAAAAAGACATTTTGATTAAATCCGAGTATTAAAAATGGTGCCAGAACTCCTGAAAACGTTTGACCTAGCAACGTCCTTGACGCTGTGGTGGGAGATGAAAGTTTGCTCAGGAGTCACCTGAGGCGACGGGTGTAGCTCACTCGCTGCTTAAGCCCTTGAGATGCAGAAGGTCGCCAGAATCCTGACACGAGGAGCAGAGAAAGAGGCAGAACTGGGGAGAGGGAGAGAGAGCACGCACAACGAGGGGGTGTATTTAGTGGTGTGCGTGTAGGGTGACTGACTCCTACATGATAAACTGTTGTATTTGCTTTCAGTATGGATGTATATTGTACATATACACTGTATTCACATCTGCATTGGTAATTGCTTGACTTACTTGAAGCATTAGGAAAATGACAGAAATATCTGACGTTCCTGAGACACTGCACAGCAGCAGAACACTCTCATCCCTAAAAATGCTTCATGTCTAGCTGTGCTATAGCTACATGTAGAAATTACACATTTCCTTCAAAACGAGGTTTTAGATATTTGTAGGCCTGAGCCTTTGGCATTGCCAAACTAGGAGATGTTTTATTTTTGTGTTCATTTTTAGTTTTAGAAAATGAGTTAAGAAGATAGCACTGTCATACTTGGAGAAAGTGAGCAGCAGAAAAGAGTGCATTCCTGTTAGGCATGGTCTTGCACTAAAATGTCCCAAATTTGAAATGACAGAGATCCAAAGGTTTCTTTTCAGCACGGTGACTTATACAAATGCTTGGGTTTATTGTTGTGTGTATTGGATATTTGTGTGCTAAACCTGTGTACCAGTGTTTTGTTTCTGAAATCAGGCTAACCCTCAGCTGCCTTCTGGTAGTTCCTTGGAGGAGTTCAGGGTCCTTTCAGACATCCTAACAATAAGCAAGGGTACCAAAGAGCTGAGCCTGCCTCTGCAGGGAGAGGAGGAGGCTGAAGCAGCCTCCTGTTTTGTTTCCATATCGGTTCTCCGACCAGGCTTAAGTAATTTTCTGTTCACCACAGACTATACGGACTAAGGCACTAGCTGTTGAGTCTGTGTCAGCTACCAGTGTAGTATAGATTATATCCCTGAAACACAGCCATACCGAGAGGTTCACCCAAGTCCTGCTGGGAGATTACCGTAAAATCTTAGGCAGTCTGTGAGAGGGAGATGATAATAGTCTGCAATAACGCACAATGCAATCGTGCATTGCAATGCACGCAAGCATACAATACAGAGGAGATGGGCAGTTAATGGTAAAATTTGCCTCCTACTTATTTCTGCATGTTCCCCATGGAATTAAGTGTTCTTACGAGTCCATTATGAATTTTTACTCGGTGAGCTTGTTTAGTTGACAGACCGAATAACGAGGTTTTGCACATGCAGATTTGTTGCAAAATGCAACACTCCTGTGGTTGGTAGCTAAACCCAGCACGTGGCAGCTCACCGCTTGGAAGTACCTTCGGGTCGTCCCTCCAGGACAGCGTCCATAGGTATTACAGGGAACATGCAGCAGGAAAACTATCCCACAATTGCTTTTATGCAATCTGTTCTGAGAATAACATTATAGTTTCTGGCGACATTCGGTATTGACAACTCGTGAGATTATTCTGAAACCTCAAACCCCTGGAGTCCTATGATTATGTGAGATTCTCAGGTTTCATTTAAAACATCTTTATTTTCTTAGTCCTGGTTGTAGAGAAAAGTTTGAAAATTAAAACTGAAAAGCTCAAAAAGCAGAAGCCAAATAAATAGCCCTCCAAATTATTACTTGTTTAAAATCTCATCATTTTTAAAGTCGCTCAGGATTTTTAGGGCTTGGGAAAGGATTTTGCTCGAGAGGAGAGACGCGTGAAAGAAACATAAACAGACGAATGGCTTAGAGCAGCGAATGCTCGCGGTTTCTGGCCGTGGAGTTGCTTGTGTCCGTAAGGAGGATGTGACCGCATCCTTCCCCAAGAGGTGGTACTCCTCCCGCCTGCGGGATAACCAGTCCCCTGCGGAGGGGGTTGACTGGTCACCTCCGGCTTCCCCTGTACGTTTTGAGCAGCTAGGGATTGCTTTAGAGTGAGGCACGCGTGCTGGCAGACAATGCACATCTGCTTTCTGTGGCATTCCTTCGAGGAAATTTGGCCGTCCTTTGTCAGTCTCAGAGTTGGACTGGACGGTCACGGCATTTGAGCCAGCGTGACCATTCCTGTGGGTCTGTAATTCATAAACTTTGAGCATTTGGCATTGGTAAGAGTGTGTCTGGCACCATACGCTTACGCTTAGCTGGCCTGGGGGGAGAGGGAAGGAGAAGAGACAAGAGGAAGAAGCTACTTCATGTTTTCAGAACTGCAGGATTCACTTCGCAGAGATACTGTAAGCAAATTTTTAAGTACCTGGGGGTGCTAGTCCTTGTGGCCTGCAGCATTTCAGTTTACAAATCTGCTTTAAATCCCTGGGAGTAACTAGCAGTTGGTGAAATTTTATTCTTCCCTCTTCGTAAGCACTTGTTACAATTTCACAAAACTCTGTCCAGTTATAAGAAGAAACAAATCTGACTTTTCATGACCGTCACCATCTTTTGCCCTACGAGAACAGTGCATAGGTGGCTGCTTTAGTCCTAAAACGTTTGCCGTCTGTGCCCCCGGTACGAGCATCGGCAGCCCCCGCGGTGGGGGTCCCTTCTCCCCAGAGTCACACCCGCCCCTCGCGTGGGCTGGCCCCTGTGCTGAAATCCAGCCCTTGAGCATGGGGTTTGCATTCAAACCTTAGCCAGGATTAGTGTGTAAATTCATCACGAACTTAATCAGGAGACTCCTAGTGGCTACTGCTGTAATTCGCAAACTGGAGATGAATTTACGTTGCCAACCTGCGTTTGCAGCTGAAATGGCAACGTGAAAATCTCCTTATGTTTAGACCTAGCTATCATAATGCCATCCCACATCCCAGTGGCTAAAAAATGATGAAATTATCGGCAATTATTGTTGCCTGCAGCTAATTTTCTTCGTCAGTTACACAGAAGCTTGAAAAGAAGCCTGCAGACGGGAGTCCTGTGCGTTTGTACAACTTACAGAGCAGAAATGCTGATGACAGTAGAAATTTGAGCCCTTGAGTGCTGCTCTGTATTTCATAGCCAATCAAAACTAAATTAAGAAACAAAGATTATTAAAAAGTCTTCTGTGCATGTAATTCTGGCATAATATTATGAGGTGGACATTAAATTTTTCCCTCTGAGACTTTCAGCATCATTAATATAGCATTACTTTAATTACAAGTAGGTTCATATTCTTTAAAAAAGGGAAAATACTCCATAGTATAGTTAGTGATACCATTATTATGTTTACTGAAATAATTAAATGAACAGATGATCTTCTGAGTAATGTGCAAATCAAAATGTGAAATAAATACGTATTTTTGAAGCATTTTGGCATGCATACATGCATTCTCAGGTAAGACATTTTAAAATGGTGTTGAACAATACCATGAGGAGGTGCTGATAAGAAAAAAGCTTTTTTCTTTTATGGGCTGAATAAGGACATACAATCCTTCATTTTAGTTCCATCTGTGCAATCTTATTAGGTAGAATGGGAACAGGGAGTTAAAGACGAGGCTGTTGCTACAGCCTTGTTTAATGTGGATTTTCATAGTTGTATACTTTAAAAGTAGGTACAGCTCAAAGTTATTGCAGGCTTTATTTACAATACCTGCATTCATCTATTCTGAACTCTTTCGAGCACATTTAATTAATCCAAGTGTTGCTTTGTCATTGTTGGAAAGAACCTTATCCTTCGGGGAGTGGAGTTTTTATTTTGGTCTTTCCTCCTAAGTTACTGGATATTTCATTTCATTTCCAGCACCACAAGACCTATATGGTGAGCTACAGCCCCTCCGTCCCTTCTCCTCTCCCCCGCGTAGGGCAGGACACCTCCGCCACCCCACTGACACGGCTCTTCCCATCAAAGCACCGCTCTGCTCCTTACGTCCCAGCCTCAGACCAGAGCAGCTGGCGGGAGGAGAGGAGAGGCGAGCGAGAAGCACGCACCGTGCCCTTTGCTCCTTCCGTCCCCCACCGGCTCCCTCCCACCCGTCAGCGCGGAGGCGAGAGCCTACCTGTGCCTTTGGTAGCAGCCTGCCCGCAGACACTTCAAAGGCGCCTCGTTCCTCGGACCTCTTGGGAAAGGAGTTCTTGGTTTCACAAAAGAGGGAAAAAAACGGATATACTTAATGACAGCAGGAATAAAAAACAAATGGTTTGGTAAAAATCTCTGTTTTCTTCCAACCGGAAGCAACCTAAAAATTAATAATTTCTCACAAATCGAAACTGAGGATTGCCAGTAAAACGGATTTGCATTTTACTCATTATCACACATCAAGATTCCCCAGTAAATCATTAACAAAACTATCCGGTCGCCTTTTTTTTTTTCTCTTCTCTCCTCAGTTACACTTTGGGTACTGGAATCTTTTCAAACCTTAAACAAAGCTAAAGCACGCCCACAAAGTACTTCAGTTGTTAAAAATATTTGGGGGTAAAACAGGATTCCCAAACAAAGTCAAGGGCTTCTACTTATTTTCAGTTGCAGAGTTTTAAGGCACATATCACAACTGGGTGTAAAAGTGCATCCTTTTAACAAGATGTGTATTTTATAAATGCACTTCATAGAAACTGCTTAACTGCTGCTTTTAACACTGCCTTTATTCCATCTGGTACTTGCTCTCCTATTTTGGTTTTTTCCCCTGAAGTTAACTGGAAATACTAGACATTCGTAGCTAACACAATGATCAATTTATTGTAATAATAATTGATCTCAGAAAGCAAGGGATCGCTGGGGGCGACTGTGGCTCTGCGGATGAGGTTCTCGCAAATACCTGAGCTGGTGTCACCCTGCTGCCCTCAGCACCCCGGCCCCCCCGAGCACCTTCCCCCACCGGCTGAGGGGGGGGTATCCGGGGGCAGCTGCCCAAGTACTCTGCGGGAACTCGGGCGTTCGGTCCTGTTTGGGTGTGGAAACAGCAACAGCAATTTTATACAGAAATAAATGGCTTCCACTGTAAAATGGATACTCTGACATCCACAGGGGAATCTGAATGGCTTACTGTCAGTGCGGCTGAGCCAGAAACGTTCCCTCAGCAGCACCTTTAGTGCTGCCTTCTGCAATAAAACAATACTACTTTATAAATAAAATCTTTACTAGCAACGTCTTGTAATTTGTACCTCTTCTGGTGAGGCAGAGGTGATCTCGAGCCTGTGGCTCACTGCAGGGAGACTCTCCTAACAGGATTTGCTGGGGTACAGAGGGACAATGCAGTAAAGCAGCATCCCGAGCGGTGCTCCTCATCTGGGGTAGGACAGCACATCGCCCCCCTCCCTCCTGGGCTGAGGGCCCGTGGCAGTGGGTCACCCCGCTCCTTCTCTGCTAGGAGCCCTGAACTGAGATTTTTTTTTTTCCCCCGGAGTGTAGGTAACTCCGCCTTTCAGCAGAGCGACCTTTGCTTTCTAACCTGCTGGTGTCACGCAGTCAGCCTGGAGGAGGGGTGGTGCGGATGGCCCCCCCTCACGGGGGCAAACCGGGGAGCAGCCGGTTTGCTTTCGCACGTTTCGGTCATGGGCGCGATGCCCTGCGGTCCCAAGCGAGCTGTGCAGCGTTAGGCTTTCCGGGCTGCTCTCTCATTTGGAGCCCTGAACTGAGATTTTTTTTTTTTTTTTCCCCCGGAGTGGAGGTAAATCCGCCTTTCAGCAGAGCGACCTTTGCTTTCTAACCTGCTGGTGTCACGCAGTCAGCCTGGAGGAGGGGTGGTGCGGGATGGCCCCCCTCACGGGGGCAAACCGGGGAGCAGCCGGTTTGCTTTCGCACGTTTCGGTCATGGGCGCGATGCCCTGCGGTCCCAAGCGAGCTGTGCAGCGTTAGGCTTTCCGGGCTGCTCTCTCATTTTGAGGACAGTGTGCAGGGAGTGTGATATTGTATTTCCTCCCGCTGTGATGGACAAGTCTCAGTGCGAATTTTGGATTTACTTGGCAGAACTGAGCAGAGCTAGTTTTATGCTGCTCAGGTTTGTCCAAATTATCTGGACAAACATACTTTTCCTTCTTCATTTAGTACCTGTATGTCTCTAAACCCCAGAGTTTCATGTTTCTTTCTTGCAGGGCTTGTACCTTGTAACAGCTAAGAATCACTGGAAACCAAATGCAGGTTCCTGAGGCACTTCCATGTATTAAGATTTCCATTTGTAAGCATCTTAGTTGAAACAAAGCCAAGCGAACTTGGCCGAGAGTTCTGCAAACCCTGTGTACGTCAGGACAACCGTTCTGGTTAGCCGGCTCCCCTGGAGTCCTTTGAGAAGGCAGAAGTCAGTAAGTTGGCTCCCAAATAATGATTTTAACATTTAGACGTTTATGTTACTTATAAAGCAGCCAGTCCCATATACAGCCCAAGTTGCCCCATGCAAACATTTAAGCCCACGGTATGCTGCCAGAGCATTCAAGAAAAAAATAAATGTACAGACTGAGACGATAATCGGGCTCTCTCATGCCTTCTGCTCTATGCTGCGGAGCGGAGGGGGAGAAATCCAGACAAGCATTAGCCGTCCCTGTTGACAAAGTATGGAAATTACCCATCTCCTTACACAAGGATGAAAACCTTGTCATTAGTTTTTATCCACAGAGTTTAGAAAGGGCTGAATTTGTGGGAGCTGCTGAATTTTACTGAGAGTAGCACTGCTGCTGCTTTTTTTTTCTTTTTTTTTAAAACAATACTGATACTGTTTTGCCAAAGCTGCAATTTCCGATACATAAAAACCCCACATACCTATTCAAGAGTAGCTAAAAGCAGGTAGGAGATCTGTTAAACCAAATCTTTCTTGACTTTTTTCAAGGCCTATAAGTACTAGCTGGATCTGAAAGGTCAAAAATAATCCCAGATACTATTAAGGTCATTGACTGACGAGACGCACGTCCCTGTGTACACTGGGATGCTAATCTCACTAGCTGAAAAGTAGGAAGTAATTCTGTACCCGATTTACTTGTAGAAACAATGGCTGTTGATACACATTTTAGGTATGGAAGTTTATGTTTTCACAGGTCACCTGCAGTGACACCATCTTGATCTACAAGTACAAATACAGCAAGGGACATCAAAATCCTTGGCATTGAGCTGGCTTGGCAACGCGCATAAGTGATTTCATGTAGCTTTGATGTTTGCTGTATCGTATTTTCTGTAAAATGGTTTTATTCCTTATCTTCTAGTTCTTTAGGCAGATTGTTTATATGGAATTTAGGAATAAAAAAAGAAGATGAAAGAAAAGGGCACAAATGAATTTTAATTGTATTTATTACAAGCAAGAATTGTACCAAAGGTATTTTATGTCAGGCTTCAGCCCAGAATTTTTATAGCTAAGTAGTTGTAAAACCTTTAAAAGAGGACACCGTTACGATGAGAGGAGCGTTTTCTTACATGTACATACTGTGTTTTTCCAGCATCCTGGTGCATTTTAGATTTATCTGTAAAACTGTCAGGAGCCATCATTTTAACTCATCAATTTGATTTTTACCATCTACAGCTGCTCATAAGGTGCTTTCCTCCAGTGAAAACTAGAAACAGAGCTGCTTGTGGGTGACACAAATGACTGGGGGGGAGTAAAAAAAAAAAGGAATAGCAAACAACTACACAAAAGCCCTCATCTTCTAAAAACAAGTGCATAGCTATAGAAAAAAGTACAGAGTGTCATTTTCTGACTGCTAAAACAACTCTTTCTACATGTGCTATTTTCCCCATCTATTTTTATCGCAGCCTTCCAGACTCTGACATGCCTCTTGGCTTCCTTGACCATATGGATTTGCCAAGCAGTATGAATACTGTAGGGGTAGCCTGCAGAAATATCCTAGCAAGGTGTCTCGCTTTGCAAGAGAGCGCTCAGACTTCCAGAAACATTAAGTAATGGGTTTTATGGGTTCAAGCATTGTAGCTTTCCTCACTAAAATTTTGGGGTAAGTTTTTGCCAGCAGTTTGCATTGGAGACCCCCTTTTCCTGAAACAGAAGTGAGAGAAGCTTTTGAAAATAAAAAGTTAAAAACATACAAGCTTTCTGTTATCTGAAGCACTGGCTTTGTTTTTTAAAAAAAGGTATCCTTCAATAACTAAAAAGCAGGTAGAGGTGAATCATAATGTGTAGTTCATGCCTAAGAGTCAGTGTTTGAATTCCCATAAACAGGACTTAAAAGATGATCTTCCATTGAAATTAATGTGCCCTGTATAAGTCAACAGAAGGACTTCTACTGACAGCAATGGATCGTGCCCAAATACTGCTTCCTTAGTAGTGCGTATTTGCGACAGGACAAGGGGGAATGGCTTTAAACTAAAGGGGAGTGGATTTAGACTAGATAGAAGGAAGAAGTTTTTTACCTGAGGGTGGGTGAAGCACTGGCCCAGGTTGCCCAGAGAGGTGGTGGATGCCCCATCCCTGGAAACATTCCAGGTCAGGTTGGACAGGGCTCTGAGCAACCTGCTCTAGTTGAAGATGTCCCTGCCCGCGACAGGGGGGTTGGACTAGATGACCTTTAAAGGCCCCTTCCAACTCAAACTATTCTGTGATTCTGTGATTTATTCCCAACCTTTTTCCATTTATAAAATCTTCTTTACTCATTATACTCAACATTAGCTAAGCATCATCTTTTATGAACTTCAGGTTTTATAGGTTTAAAAGCAAGTCTACGAACAAGAGTTCAACAGTTCCCTTTTTTTGTTAATCAGAAAAGACGGGGGTTTCCAGCATAACATTTTGTGAAATTTTAAGTTGTAAGAGAGAGTATGCCATTTTTAAATGTTAAACAATGGACAAGTGGTTGATGTCAAAAATTCACAGGGGTTTTGTTTGGGTTTTGAAGCCATAACATACATTTGTTTCCCCTCCTTCTACAAGTTGTTTCCGCAAGTCCTGAGCTGGTATAAAGTGGTATATGTGCATTGAACGGGATGGTGCAACCACGGTGGAGACGGTGGCTCCCGTACATCTGCCACTTGTGCCATCCCTGCACGCCTCCCCGGGGCCAGCCCCTCTCTCCAGTCTCGCTGAAATGGGGGCTCTTGAAAATGGTGGAAAAGGAAGACTGGAGAGAGAAACGGGGAGTTGCTCCGAAGAACACAAGAGCCTCCCTTCCTCCTGGCTGGATCCCTGTCTCGTCACACCTTAAGGGCCCTGCAGCTCCAGAAGCCACCAGAGCTGATGGGTTTGTTCTAACAACACTTCTGCTACCCTTTTTTGGTAGCAGAAGTCTCTTTTAAAATGGTACAGACCCATACAGACCTCAGTTGTGGACCTTAGACGGGTACATGTGAAGTGTTTTTGAAATCCTTTTGAATTCTTAAGGTTAAGGAGTTCAGCAGTAGGATGGGAGAAGTGTGTGCCGAAACGTGCGTTGGTTTATGAAGACCCCCTCATCGTGCCGCTTTTCCTAGGCGCAGTCTCCAAGAGAGTAAATCCATTGCAGGAGTGCAGAGAAAGCAGGCACAGCCTTTTTACAGGCAGCGTTCGACTCTCCTAATCAATAATAACCTGACTAAGAATTTGGAGTAAATGTCATTCTGGTGATTGTATCTTGTCAAGGGCCTCGTACTGGTAAGCGATGGGTTTTAGAATGGTAAAATTGGGCATAAGATAAGAAACAAAAATCAGACAGCAGCAGGGCCCCACTGAATTTAACCTTAGCCTCAGGGGGTTTTTTCAGTTCCCACCCTCAAGGTCATTGCACCTACGCTAACGCAACTGGCAGCATCCTCCTCCTGCCAGGCCAGTTCCTTCTGATACCCCAAAAGAAGATTCACAGGAGCCGACCCAGAAAAAAAATAGTGCTTTCACAAATTAATTAGAGATGAATGGCACCGTGATGACCTGTTTTAACACTTTTTTTTTTTTTTTTTTTTTTTTTTTAATGACACCACCTTACATGAGCTTCTCTAAACTCCTGGCACGTAAGCCAGCCACAGTTGGGGTTTTTTGGCTGTCACCCTAGCCAATGTCCAAGGCCTCAGAAAGTAGATGTAAGGGCGACGCTGAGCAAGCCTTTGCTGTCACTGCCTTTAGTCTGCATTAGTAATTGGTTTGTTTATAATTATGAGCTGTATAAAGCCTTGCAGGAAGAGCAGAACATGTTTACTTTTACAATGAAGAAATAAATCATAAATCGGAAACACCTTTGGAATTCAAAAATACCCCTCTTAACCAGGGGTCAGATCCACAGCGTTTTGCTGGGAAATACGTGTGGACGTGGGCAGTGCAGCTATAGCGAAGGGCTGCTGCTGAAGAACAGGGCGATAAACCTCTTCGCTTGAGCTAGTCGTGGCAGTCTACAAGGTAACGCTGGTCGCCGTGGCAGGCCCTGCCCCGTGATCCTACACGCGCCCAGGGTGCCCCGGGAGGTGTCGCAGCCCCTAAGCAACCCGTGCACGCGGGGAGAAGCGTGTAGCAATGTTGCATCTCGGAAGAAGATGATGGGGATCCCTCGTATTTCTGCGCAGCTCTTGGAGGATTCTTGGGTAATTTGTTCGCAGGAGAAATCGGCTTCTCTCCATGTAAGAAATGCTTGTGGCATTCCAACAGTATTGTCATGCAGACTTTGTTAGAAGACATTATCTGGCCCATAAACCCATGAAGCAGAGAAACTTATAATTGAGCCTACAATACTGCTGTATCTGACAATACATATGTCCGCTTAAGCCTTGCGCTTCACAGATCTCCACATGCCAGGTAGTTGGGTTCAGTTATCGGTTTTAATGATTGATAGTTTTCTGACCTAGGTTTTGTCACGTAGGTGACATAAGCCACGACAGTTTCTTAATGCTTTATGCAGAAAAGCGATACAGAAAGTAAACACGTAACAAAATATGGACATGCTTTACAAGTAATTACAGAGCCTTAAGCTAATGAGAAATGGGAGTCCATTTCTACAGTATCTGTGGCTCAGCGTCTTATTCTGCAATCAGTGAACCTCACAGGCGTTGAGCAGATCTGCAGCCGTAGAAAAGAGCTGTTTTCTGATTTGGCTTGGTTTTTTTAGTAGAATGTTTTTAGCTTTTCTCAGTTTGAGTCAGGTTCCAACTACTTTTTTTATAATTTTCTTTGTTAATTGTGTATGTGAAGGTCACAGAACTAAAGTTGTAAAAAAAGATCTAATTTTAACCTGCAGTTGATTTATGAAATGATACTCAATTCCTTGAGTTTGTGAAAATAACATATACCACTAATAATCTCTTGGAACTGATTTAACGCCGTATTCTATTGCAGTGCTAGGAAGAAGCCAAGGACTTGTAACAATCCGTCATTTGCAGTGACATTTTTATTACTCTTTCAGAAATGCTGTGCTTTAATTGTCTCCCTGCTTCAAATCAACTGCTTAGTTTGCTTTAACAGTAGTTTTTTTTCCTCTATAGTTATCGTTGCCCTTGCTATCAGAAACCTAAACTCTCTGTATATTCCTGGCATGGCAACTGCTAACAGGAACGGGAGCAGAGAACCTATCCATGTCCCTCTAATTTAAGAGAGTGAAAACGCTATATTGATTGCAAGTCGCATTTTTATGGAGTTCACACCAAATTCCTTATAGACCTGCATCCCAGGCAATTCCCCCTTGATTCACTGGGATTGAGCTGAGACAAAATCCGTCCAAAATAATATACTGGGGTTTTTTTGCAGTTATGAAGTTTTCAACAAGCTGCCCAGTAGAGAAATGGCTTTCCTTTCAACTATTAAAAAGAAACTGCAAGCTCTTAATTTAGTAGCAACGTCGCTAGTGCTTTAGCATCTTCTGCAGTGTGCCTCCAACTGATGAACCGAAGCGCAACTATAAATAGCAATGATGTCTTCGTCAGCTTGTGAGAAAAAGGGGTTGGGTGTGTTGGTTTTTTTTCCCCCACATTTCCTGAAGGGACATACAGTAAGACATCTCTAATCTCTTCTTTTGCTTAGTACATGGATTTATCTGTTTGATGGGTTACTGAATCAAAACACTGATTTGTTGCCTGCTGGTTCACAACGCAGCTCAGGGAACAACAGGAACGCGGCCCTAAGGTGGTGTCGTATATGATTGGCGCCCCAAAGTTTAGCGATTGCGTTAAGCTCTCAGCTTTACAGTTCAGGACTTTGGGGTGACCTTCCCTTTTCAAGTAAGGGGCAGTTTCCCTCCAGCCCGAAATGTGCTTGCCTGAACCACAACCAGGCCAAACTGCATGCTCAGACCTGTAGTCCCTGCGCGTCCCCAGTGCATCGCAGGGATGAGGGAGCCCCTGCCAGCATCCCAAATCCTCGGGAGATCCCTTTCACGGTCGGACTTCTCCTTCACCGCTCTGTATCTGATAACTAGGAAGTTGTCTGAGGAACAAATGGCTTGTTAGAGCGTGTCTACCTGCTCTGTGTTTTAAGAGAGTACCTGTCAGAAAAGCGTTAAGTTTCACAAATGCCCGTTTTGGGGACCCGATGCAATGACAAAGAGGAGGGACTTGACGATGGCTGTGGCAGCGCAGCTGGTCCGCATGCTCAGAGGTTTTAATGGAGCAGATAAAAATCTGTCCTGGATTCTGAATCACAAATACATTCTGGCAAAATAACAATTGGGGGGGGGGGACCAAAACAGAGTTAGTTTTCAGGGCTTGCACGCCTTCGGGTTTGTTTGAGAATATATATTTTTTTTTTTTAGGGTAATGTTAGGTGCTAAGGGAAAGTTACAGCGAGGCTTGTGACTAATGGATAAGATGCAGCATGCTCTGGGATGCTGCGAGAAAAATGCTGATGCAGTTAACTGATATCAGAGAGATAAAATAGCACCAGCATTAAAAAAAAAAACAAACTGAAAGATTTTACAAAGTTTTTGAGATCCCACCTTGGTATCATTTTAGAGGATGTTTCTAACTAGTAGCCACACAAATAATTGCAGATTACAATGTCATACAGCTCCATTAACTAGGTGGAGGAAAAATAGCAACATTTTCATTTTAATGAGATGTCTGCTCTCTCCTCCTCTGTACCGTGCATCTTAATGTACCTTGCTGTCTGCACTGACTTGGGGCTCCAAGGCTTTGTCATTTCTTGGCAATTCCATTCTCTAATTTCGTCTGACACATGGTGCTTAAATCCACAAGAAATGTGAGGTGAGGCAGAGAGGATTCCTGCAGACTGCCGCGCCATAAGAGGAGCACTCATTTGCATTATTCATTAGATAAAGGCACTGATTTGCATCTCATTTTGGTCGTCTCCATTTCCAGGCAGAGGGTGTAGAGAATTCGCAGAATTGCTGAATTTTTATGGTATTAATAGCGTTCATTTGGGATTAAGTCTCCATTGTCTGCTGCATCGTATTTTGTCCCACACTTATCTTAAATACCTACAGAAACGACATTCTTTTGTTCTTTTTATAATGAACTGTAGCTATTTACTGCATAGTAAAAGGGTGATAATTTGTTTATCATTGCAATTTTAGAAGTATTTTTTATCAAAGCCATAATTCTATACCTCGTCGTTATCTGTAATTAGATTATTATGATCTTTTTCCCTGTTGTTCCGAGGTTATGGTTCAAAGGCAAAAGCTTGTAGAGCAGCTGCAATGATTATGTGCGATCTGACAGTATCTACAAATATTTTTTTTTCCGTTCAGTATTCTTAAGCAGTAAGCTTTTAAGAACTGTATGCCTTCTGTTAAGTAACACGTTAACACAGTAAAGTTGACAAATAGAATAGCCCTAGATAACTTTCAAGACTGTTTTGTTCTTTTCTAAGCTTTATGAACCAATTTGCATTATGCTTAGTGTTAATATTTGATTTAGAAATCTATACTGTAAAAAGGAGGGGATATCACTGGTCTGTCCACAGTGCATTGGGGGGGGATGCTTAATTTTTTTGGGGGGAAGGGGTGGGTGGCACTACCAAGCTCTTTCATCCTGTTATTAAACACAGGAAACTGTCTGGGGAAGTTCAGAATTCTAGAAGACATAAACAGGTATCATTATTTCATATGTGCTTTTTGAGAAAATATACATGATAAACACCTTATAAAACAGTGCTGAAACCCAGAGCCATTCCCTGACCTGCCATTTACCTCCTAGGGCAGCAAATGACTAAAACAAATGGTGGCTTATTCCGACTCCCAAAGCCCTCAGTTAAGCTTGGTGCTTCACTGGGCTGGATATTGTACAAAAATAAGGGAAGGCATTGTTCCCATTTTAAATAGCTTACAGTATAATTGAAACCCACATGTAAAAAGTGTGAAAAGGTAGGGATCTGAAGGCTGACTTTAGCAAGATGAGGAGCTAAGGCAGATGATTGTGCATTATTTCTGTTTTTTTATTGTAATTATGGCATGGCTCTATGGCTGATGCTGTAACTGTCCGATTTCTTGGGGGTGCCACGCGAGACAAATTCACGTTGGGCTTGGATTAGAAGGTGGGAAAGGCAACGGCCCCGAGCAGCAGTTGGTCAGGACACTTCATCTGTAAGCAGCATTATGGCAGAAAATACAATGCCAATGGCATATGAAAATGAAACCGGCTTATATTAGGACCCTGCCTAATACGCAACTTAATTGAGTTTGCCACAAGTTAGTGACACAGCTGAATCTAAACAAATCACCTAGGTAATGCACTGATTGCACTAACAGCAGTTGTTGTCAGGGGCAGAAGATGCCATATGGCTCCTCTTTTCTACCCGGGTCAAAATATTGTTAGGAAGAAGCTTAAATACATGGACACAAATGAGGAATTAGCCGATCTGGCTTTCCTCCAGCCCGTGGTGTGCGTACACGTCCCAGGGTCTGACCGTTCCCGGGCACAGTGGGGGGGCTACCCAGATTTTTCCAGAACGTACTGAGTGGAGGAGTATCATGGTACTTGAGGACACACAAAGGCAGCTGGCGCTCGCTTGCATTGCTCAGGCACAGCTTAGCTCTCCGAGGCATGCCCGGGCTTGGGTTTGGGCAGTTTGTGAAAGGAAAAGAAAGTATAAATGACACCGAATCCAAACCAGGGGGGAACGTAAGGGGTGAATGAAGCAGGAGCCAGTCCCGCACAGGGCAGGGTCAGGGTCAGCCCGAGGGAGGGCTTTTCATGTGAACGGGGACATGAGTCAAACTCCCGCTCATTGCGGTGAATTTGGTACAAGTCTTCTAAAGCTTGTACAGCCTTTTTGTTTTCTTATTTTGGGAACAGACAAAACTATAGTATAAATTTTGCAGTGCTGTGACCAAGATGTTACCCCTCACGTTCCCTTACGATTGCAGAATCTCATCCTTTTACAATAAATACCAAATGCTAAAACCAGTTGCTAATAACATCGCAGAAGCTACTGCTCCTGTAAGAGCAGCAGAGCCTGGCAATACCACTGCTTCTAAAAGATCTTTTAGCATTTCTATTCTAAACTGTGTGTGATGCTTTTCTAGGTTGCATCAGGCTGAAGCACAGCAGAAGCGGAGTTTATGATATGTTAAATTGTTATTAACTACAAAATGTCATCCAAAGTATAGTGTTCTGCCAGTTTGAGTTACATACTTTTGTTATGCTTTTTGCTCTGAAAAATACACATTTGAAATTTTTAAGTGTGCCAAGTAGGCCAGATGCTGCCCTTCAGAAATAAAAATTGCCTTAACTGATTCTATGATGATTTGGGTTGTAGAAGAGCCGTAAAATTTCTGCCAGCCTTAAAATATCTTTCCTTGAACACTGGTCCCACTGTGCTGATCTTGCTGTCAGCAAGGGTTTGCAGATCTTCAGTTATGAAACACCTTGTCACCACTCACCCAGCAGCTTGCTCCCGCTCTGCTGTGAAGTTTGTTAAAAGTACTTTGTTCAGATTTTGAAATATAGAGTAGGTTTCCTAATGATTTTCTTAGGAAAAGGGTTGTGGACAGTCCTTTGATACAACTCAGGGTAGCTATTCTGAAGCGTGTTACGGAAGCGGTGGATAGTCCAAAGGCTTCTGCACAATGGATTATTCTAAACAATATTTACCCTTAAAAACGTCCTTGTCTACTGCAAAGTGAGGAGAGCAGCTGTTCAACATTTATTTTTATCTTCACTCTTCAGTGGATATTAGACCTCTGCCTCTTTTGGGGCTTGCCACAGTATCCTTGAAGAATTTATTGCACAGCTCTGCCTCATTCATTACAAACCACCTATTTTGTCTGCCATGGGCTTCTCTGCACCCTCAGCCGCAGCTGGGAGAGTTTGAAGTGAGTCCACTGAAGTCACCATGGAAGTGCCTAGACCCTGGTTTGGATGCTCTGTGCTGCCTTGGCCACGCAAAGCAGCCGAAAAGCAGGCTTGAGGATGGAGCAGAGGGTTTTTACTGGCACAGAAAAATTCCTCCAGTGGCAGAGGATTGGCAAAGGCAGCTCAGTGCCATCTGCTCTTTGATCCTCCCCCTACTTCAGAAGCACATTCAGGAGACGGACCGTGCCAGCAGCTGGAGGATGTGGAGCGGACCTGAGAAAAACCCTTCCAGACAGTCAGTGCAGCCAGTACGCTGGGACTTGTGTAACCAACACGGGCTGGAGCAGCCTTTAGGATGCTCTGAATTATGCCTAGAGTTGTTCCAAGTCTTAATCAGGATGAAATGCTTTTTAGGACTACTTTTCTCCCTCTTCATTTGTGATGAGCATAAACCGGAAACCAAAATACGTGAATTTGCTCCACACTGTGGATGACAAATTTCTACAATATATTCATAATTAAAAATGTGAAGCTGTTTTATATAAGCTTCAAGAATGACAGCTGAAATAAAACTGTCAGTCTGGTGGGTCATGCCAAGAGCAGATCTTAGGTGCTTCTTGGCACTACGAAAACACAGTCGTTTGCTGCACAGATGACATTACAGGATCCAGCCCTTCTAATACGCCTCACTAATTACAGAAAGCTGATCCTCATGTCTTCATCCCTCATGTGTGAAATTCCGAGAACTGAACCAAATTGAGTTCCAAATATATTTTCAGTTTATGTTGAGAGATGCCACTATTTCAGCGAGTCCGAGAGAAAAGGAATATTGCTTTCCTTCAAGCAGTATGAACAACGCTGCAAGGAGATCACATCTGTTACAAGAGGAAGATGCTATCTTTATGCCTTTTTGTAAAACCGCCAATGGCTAATGGGCAGGAAGTCTTTCAGAAAGTTTTGCAAATCCACATAATGTTCCCGAGTACTGGGGCGTGCATCCGAATCGCAGATTTAACCGAGAGAAGAAAAGCGGGGGGATTCGTGCAGCCAGATAGCTCACTGTTGGCTATGTATCTGAGAAGGATCAAAACCACAAGTCTTGCCAGCTAAGAATAGCATTATCTTAAGTTTAAAATACTTCCTTCTGATGTTCCTCTTCAGTTCGTAGCATGTAAATCAGTGCTGCTTCTTGCCCTTCGGAGCAGACCAAAGCATTTGTAGGTGTTTTGCTGTGGTAAGTGTGGAGAACTGCGAGTACATGGAGTCGGTCCCTTCTCCAGAGCAATGACTCACATGTAACTGGGGTGGCTGACAGAAATCCTACAGATGCATGAACTAATCTAAATTACAAGGGCCAGAAATGAAGATGTACAGTGGTAGCTGATCACGCTACAGTTTCTTACCATGAGCTGAAGCACAGAGCAAAGTTGGAAGACTGCTTCTGAGAAATGCAGATGTGCAGTCTCTGATGACTTTCATTGCACTCAGTGTTTGTGTAGTGGATTAAATGCGTGATAGGGGTACTCTCTAAAACTTGAAGACCTCTGACTCAAATAATGTGATTTATACCATGATCTTCTAGTTCGTCTGAAGTGCCTGTGACAATCCCTGCAGCTTCAGGAACGTGCAATGAACGGAGCGAACACCCGCACCTCATCTCACACCGGTTCCACGGATGAGCTGGCGACTTCCCATGGTACTGCATTGCTTCCGAATGCTTACTGTGCAAGCTCCTAGCGAACGCTGCGATTAAGGATTCTCCCAGAGGAAAATTAATATAAGAAAATCATGGGAAACCATAATTCAGATCTCCTTTAGTGTCTCACTGTTCACTTTAGGTACCTTCAAAAGAATTAAGTGTATTTTTTCGAGCTTTAGAGGCTACACTCAATATCTCAGAGCATCAAAGCACCTGCTTTTGTATAGAATTCTTGAAAGTCAGTCACGGTGGTAGCTTTCAAGGAATAGCTCTTGTGTTAGCCGTGCCAGCTAAGTTTAAAAGATCACTGTTACAACTCAGGCATTCCAATAAGTTAAAAAAAGAGTTGATGGTGCTGTTACAACAACTTAATATACTTCCTGCGTGTCTTTGTGTTTCTTCTCATTTCTCACACGTCTCCTTGTTCAGCGAAGCAGTCCACCCTTTTCAGATTCTCTTTGTCTAAAAATCTTTCCATGCCTCTCATCCTTTTTTTTGTCACAAGGGAATCGGAGTTCTCTGAACATCAAAATAGCACGAGAATAACCGGCGGTAACAATGTCTAGAAAGTTGTAGGAGTCTGCAGGGGAAGTCAGGCGGAGGCTAATATTACGCTCTGCATCGGCACTTAACCATACATCACTTCCATAAACTTAGTGAAGACGGGGGGTTTAACTGGTTGATTCCTGAGTGAGCAGTTTCTGCAGTGCCGCTATAAAAATTATTTATACAACCGTATTATTTAGAAACACTTGTATTTACGAGCCCTTCTTGTGCTAGCTAGGTGCTGTCCAAACGTCTGGATGATCCCTTACCCCAAATGCAAGCTCTCATTTTAAGGAGACAACAGATATGGACAAGTTGTGGAGCACAAAGTAGTAAGGGGTCAACACTAGTCAGCATGATAGACAGTAGTCTTAGTACAGCACACGATTAATATTTAGTATCACATTTCCACTAGTTATCACTGCAAGAGAGGCTTTTAAGGAGATGAACTTAAGGAGATTCATGATCTCATTTCACTGATGTTTATGGAAAACTCCTCCCAAGTGCGAAAAGCAGCATGGGAGAAAGTACGAGGCTGCCTGTGTAATAGATAAGTAAATAAAAATCGCGCAGGTAAGGAGTGAAGGCTCTTATCAGCAGGCAGTGATAACGAGGGAAGAGTTGGCTTCCTGATATCAAACTGGAGATGATGAGTGGGGCGGGAATAGGCTGTGAAGGGTTTTGAGAGAGTTAGGGCAAACAGCCGATGGTTGATGAGATGGAGAAGGGGAGCTGGTGCTGGAGTGCAATGGGAGTGCGCGGTGGCCGAAGCAATGAGGTAGAAAAATGATCTTTGCAGCAGCGTTCTGGATGGTTATCAGCAGGGCAAGATTGCATTTGTCAAGGCCAGAGAAAAGGTTGTTGCTGTAATCAAGACACGGTATGGCGAGAGCCTGAATGAGCGTTTAACTGGAAAGATGGATAGGAAAGACAGTATCGTAGAGATATGATAGTGATGCAGCATGGAAGCCATAAATCATCTGGCTGAGCCAGTGCACTCTCAGCAAGGTCAATTAGCCCATGATGAGCACTGCGCTGCCAAAGCTAGGCTGCTGCCGCTACCCAAGCTATCGAGTTTGTAACTATTGCAGGAGCATCTAAGCAACAGATTTATAGCTAGCTCAGATCTCTGCTCTGTGCAACTAAATGCAGTGTAAACATATTTAGCCTAAGTGTGACTTCCCAAATTAATCCACCTGACAGGCAGGAGGTGCAGCAGATCCTGCTTGCTTTAAGTCACTCTTTGCAGAATGTTTCCTGCAATTCTGGTTTTCCTTCTTTGCTTGCAGCCCTGCTTTTGACTCAGGTTTCCATTTCTGTCGCTTACAGCCTCTCTCCTACTGCCCTACAGCAACCCTTTTTCCTCCGCCAGTACCTCGTGTTTAAAACTGAGGGTCAAGTTGTACTTTGTCTTCTGCCTCATTGGGGAACAGTGTTTTGTCGTGATAAAAGATGGCTGGTCAGCAGCGACATGCACTGGGAGGAGTGCCATACTCAAAGGAATAGACGTATCATTTGGATCCGATGTTTTTCTGTATTGCTGATAAGAAGCGTATTGTAATTTCTCTTGCCTCAGCATGGCAGATTTTCCACGGCTTTATTCAGGGCAATTAAACATGCGAGGGTTTCAGATACCTACTTTCCAAAGCATATACCGGTCATTCCGAGACATGCCTGTCTTGGAGTCGTTTGGCAGTCCCAGGCTGCCCTGGTACAGGTTCCTCGCTTTCCATCATAGGCCCAAACCATTCAATGTATTTATGATAAATAATTTTATATGCATGAGAATGTTTGAGAGCTTTTCCAGAGATGCTAACTGAAAACACAGGGAATCTGGATAGGGAAAAACATGGAACCCAAAATGCTCCTAGAAACAGTGACAAAAACCTTGCAAATTCTTGCTGTGGTACTTTGCATCTGACTACCATCATTATATTGATTTTTTCTGAATGGCCAGGTTACAATATTATCTTTAAAAATATTTTATATACTTGGGATGACATTTTCAGAGAGTTGTTAATTCTGTAACTTCCAGATGTTAAGCCTTTGAAGCAAAAAATTAAAACAAGTGTAACGTGCTTGACTGCATAAAATAAGACCAATCTAAACGCCTGTATAAACTTGCTAAATGTTAACAGTCAATGAGTTTACGAGAGACTAGAGCTACATTTACTACGCGGTACCTGTCCACAGAATGAGAGATTTAATGACCGAGAGAAAATAAAATTTAGTAGCTAGCTTCAAACCATTCCTCGCCAGCTCAAAAGGTTCATGTTTTTATGTCTGGGGCCCATGGAAAACACTCTGGTCAGCATTAGCCAAGCCAGAGGTCTGCGCTGTATTCATCAGCAGTGCTGAAAATACTGCCTGGTGCCTGGGAGCTGGTCCTACACCAACCCAAACTCCCGAGCTGTGGAGCTCGAGGTTCGATAGAAATGTCAATACTACATTGCTGTGACTGCACTATAAGACATGCATTTTGGATTCTATTTTCCCCATATTTATCCCGCTTCCTTCATTTCTCCTAATATCATCCACATGGATTTCAACCCCTAAAGCACTTGCTTTCTTTACAAGATGCACAACAGCTTCACAGGCTAATATAAGAACGGAGTGAAAGATTTCAGCTGCAGAAGGGTTACAGGTAGCGATTGACTATTGCAAGCATTAGAGAACATTAGATTTCTATTTAAAATTTGTATTTAGGGCTTTACCTCCATTTTATCTGCTTTAGACCAGTGTGAGCATGACTTTTCTCTAGAGCAGAGTGGAAGAGGGAACATGCAAGGTACCTTTTTCTTCAGCTTCAGCACAAACTCAGGCTGTGTTTGACAAGACAGCAACTCCTACCTAGCATCCCCAAAGAATACAAGCAAACCTGTTTCCCTCCCCATTCCCAAAAAAAGGAGGTGAGAAAGACCTCTGGCTCCCTTCTTTTTTCTGCAGAGCTGGCACTTTAGGATGCTGGACAATTAGTGGTGTGTTTATAAACATCATTATAAAAAGTGGTGTTTTCAGCAGAATAAATCCAAGGCTCTCGCTCATCAATTTTAAATGAGAGCTGCAGGACTGCAAGGTCAAAGGTACGAGCCTGTGTTGTTGCTCCTTTGAAAACGCCAAGAGAGGGATTTTCACCGTAACTCCACTTTGCCCCGGGGAAAAGCCTGCTCCATTATCTTTTTAAATTAAAATGGACACCGAAAAGCAGTGTTACATGATTTAAGAGAAAGGAGTTTACACTGTGGCTTGATTTGGAATAATTATAATTGTGGGGAAGTATTTTTCCAAGTACACTCTCTCTCCCTAACTAAACCCATGGAAATGCCTCATTTTCTGCTTATTGCCAGAGTGTTTCAAACTCCGGTAGAAATGCTTGATTGTAATTTCATTAGAATTCCATTTCTCCAGGCTATACAGGTGGAATGAAAGAGGAGGTAAAATTAATTAAAACTGTGGACGTGTTTATACCCACCAGGTATCATAAAAGGTAGTGGCCGAGACATTTTTCAAGTAATTAAGCAGACAGTTCTGCTTTTTTCTGATGAGTTATTGCCCTTCCCTCTTTAATCTATGTAAGAGATTTCATCACGGAGCTATCGTCAGGTGATGGGATTGCTCTTTGCAATCAGCATCCCCCTTGCACCGCCACGCGCTGTTCGGAATCGCATCATCGCTGCAAAGAGGCAGTGACACGCGGTCGGCACGTTCCCAAAGTCAGGCTTCGTATGCCAAGGTCTGCCCATAATTTAGGCTAAAAGGGGGATAACGCAATTTTCAGTTTAACCGTATGTGGGTTGAGCTTGAGTGTTTATTCGAGGCACTGCACGGCTTCTGCATGTAAAGCTCAGTTCTCCTCAGTGAGGGCAGCATTTAATCAGATTCATATGTGTTGGTGGTGTTTATGTCATGGGGTTTTTTTCATTCCATTTCTATTCTGTCAGGAGTTTGTCTTCTGGCCACGTTGAAATAATCACTAGTTTTCCTGAGGATGTGCAAATTGCCACGGTCGCATCCTCAGGCAGTATTGTACACGAGGCTGTAATGATGGCATTTTCTGAGTTTTCAGTGCACGTCAGGAGCCAGAATTTGGCACATTTTGCTTCTCTGCGTTGGATATAAATATGTCTCTTCGCTCTTCTCTTTGGGCTTCCAGTACCATAAGCACAACCTCCATATATCTGCTCTGTATCGTATGTGCCCCGGGGCAGGCAGTATTGTACACGAGGCTGTAATGATGGCATTTTCTGAGTTTTCAGTGCACGTCAGGAGCCAGAATTTGGCACATTTTGCTTCTCTGCGTTGGATATAAATATGTCTCTTCGCTCTTCTCTTTGGGCTTCCAGTACCATAAGCACAACCTCCATATATCTGCTCTGTATCGTATGTCTACAGCCCCGTGGCTAGGGGAAGAACAGGCGGTCGTAGCATCCGTGGTGCCTTCTGGGCTCAGACGTGGCAGCGCACATGGCTGGTACCGAGGGCAGGGCCAACCTGGTTAGGTCAGCTTGTACGGAGGAGTCGGTGAGCCCGTTGTGCTCCCGGGACGGAGCAGCGATGCCACTGCCCCTCAATGCAGGGCTCGGGGACGAGCCACGCTAACCCTGTGCTCCCCACAGCTCTGCTCCGCACCTCCAGTAGCGTCCCTGTCACAGGAGAAGTTGTTTTCCATCCCACGGCCAAGAGAGTGGGCTGGAGCCCGCATTGTACAGCGAGTTGTGCCTTTTCTGCATTTCAGTGTTTTACACATTTCTTGCAGTCCTGTAGCAGTGATGTAAACGGATAATCAAGTCCGCCATGCTTTCTTAGCTAGGAAAAGTAGTCATTTCTTATTTTATTTCCTATTTCAGTTGGTTTGTATTTTGCAATCACAATTGATTAAATATGTCCTAATGGGCAAATTCTTTTAATTTTTTTTTTAATATTGCAATGAAAGGAGTCAGTGTCAAATACAGAGCAATCTGTTTTATAAGGTGGAACATGCTAACTGTATTCAGTGGCAAACGCCCATAGCAATGGACATACTTAGAGCAAAAATAATTCAGAATGTTTACATCAGAATGACAGTATTCACTGCATACTTCCATTTGGAGTCAGTGCCCTCCCTGAGCATATGTTTTTCTTGGTTTTTACTTAATGCTCCATCTTTATTAACGTCATATCACTTTAATTAGATTTCCTTTCATAATATTGTAATATTCTCCTACTTTCAAAGTTATCCCTTACAAGGTCATCTCTGATACATTTGACTAAAAGGCACAAATAAAATATGATAGTCACATTAAAGCATATGGGACTGTGCTGAGAATAACAACTCAGTCCAAGCTTTAAAAAAAAAAATCAAAAAACAAAATCAGTAAAACCTTGGAGATGAAGGATAAAGTCATACACTTCTAGAACCAAATTCAGCTCGTGTGTACTTTGTACCTGCTGTTCTGGGGCTGAATTTGACCTTTTGAGAGTTGAAAACAGTTTTTGAAACAGAGTTGTTACTTTCTTTTTTCTTTTCAAGTTTTAAATAGCTGTTTTGTACTCTTTCAGTACTAAATTCTGCCTTCTGCAACAAACATAAACGCAGAATCTGCCTTGACCTAAACGGTGCTCCCTTCCATTTCTACTTCACGTGTTTGTCATCTTTTTTGCAATGCCCAGGATTTCAGTTCAACATCATAGGCGTAAGTTCTATCAGTAATACATTTTAAATATATTACCTTTCCGTTTCACTGATTTGTCTCATTTTGTTATATGAAAGAATAAACAGAGCGCTTCATTTACTACTTTTGTGCAAGCCACACTATGCTGTTGTATTTCTCCCTAAACAATACCAAGCACTCATTTTTCCTCCTGTAGAAGTCAGCCCAGGCATCTAATCATTTCCATCACCTGATTGTGAGTCTTTTCTATTTCTGCTGTGTTCTACGGCAGGTGAGGCAAGCAAAAGCGTCTTTTCAGAGAGGGTACAACAATGATTTATGGAGTGGCATCTCAACATATCCAGTGTTTCTATCCTATTCTTTTTGCATCCTAGTATTGTATTTTTTCCCCCCATGGAAGTTTCTGTTCCATATGCGTTGTGCTGTCTCTGTGGTTCTTTTATTAACTTGAAAGGGCTTTGGTTTACCACAGAAAATATTTCAAAAGTGGTTTAGTAGGCACTGAACTCCTCAAAGCTTAAGCAGAGATACTTAGAAATTAGTTTTAAGTGAAATACAAGATGGACATTCTCAAACTTATCTAGGAAGAAGCTTTTCTGAGAAAGTTTTAGCAGTTGATATTTTACATCGCTTACTGGAAGAGATGTGAGCTCAACATCTTGGAAAACAGTTGGTATGGCAGCCAGGTGCTTTTAGAGCATCTGATGTCAAGTGCAGTCTCTTACTATTCCTTTATGGAGTAGGATAACTTTTGATTAATATAGAGTCCTTTATTACTTAAACTTATTTTTAAGTGTCTCATTAGCAAATTATTAAAACACATATTGTTAGAAGTTCTTTTTCTTCCACGGTACGTATCAAATTTTAGATTAGAAAAAGAGAAGTTCTGGTTGTGAATACTCTAGCACTTTGGGCACGTTGCTGCTGCAGCCGCCCCGCACACCGGGCTTGCTCTTTGACTTGGTGTCTCATGATGTGCTGCAGCCTTCCCCAGTGAGCTAAGGGGGCACAGCCTCATGATCCTTCAGCTTTGAGAGCTCGAGAACCAATATTGCTGCATAACCGAGTCAAAGCGCTTCCACCGAGGGCATCCAGAACAGACCCATGGCACTAGTACCAGCTCCAGCAACAACACAACATCAAACAAGCAACTCCTCTCCTACCAGCTTTCTCCTCTGGCCTCCCACATCACCTCTTGCTGAGAGCACTTCCAGCAGGACCACACGCCAACACACACAGCAGAGGTTAGCCTACAGCAATTTCTACAGAGAGCCACGAAGTTAGAAATAAACATACCGGCTATCCATAAAATGCTATCCATAAATTAACAGCCACAAAATTCTACGAGAGTGAAAAAACCACCCTCAGTCCTTTTCAAGTCATTTGAAACTTACCTTGCTCAGGAGGGACCAGAAGCCATCACAGCCTCCCAAACCCTTAGTAACACCCACAGACTAGCCTTGACATGCTCACTTAAGCTCTTAGCTACCAGACAACCGCCATCACTGACCTTAATTGGGTACATTTGTGGAGAGTCTCAAACAGAAGAATCATCCACACCTAATTATCACCTCATTCCTGAAAGCTGGGTCCATAGTGAGGAGAAGCTTGCACCATGGCTCTCAAAAGAAGTGAACCTAAAAAATTGAGTTGAAAAAAATAAATGCATGTTATGATACTCACGCTTCAGTTATTCAGAAATGGAGCATTCCATCAGTATTGTGTTTTTATATGATGAAAAATGTATTTGTGCACTGCATTTTTAGACTTATGTTTTTGGAAGTAACAGTCTAGTGTTGAGATCACATAGGATTTGACGAATGCCTCTTTTTAGAACGATAATACTCCCTTTAAAATGTGAAACTAGAAGCAGAATGGTAGCACCTGAGAAAGATGTAGGTGGATAAAACTTCAAGAAATAAATCAAGCAGAGCAAATCCACTGTCATCCTTGGATATCTGGAGTGGGATTTTTGATGCTTTCTCAGTAAAGGATACTTTAGTTTTATAAAAAAGTACATATTTTATACGGCAAGAATCCAAACCCATAAATAAATAGGTATCTTAGAATAACACACTGAAGCTTAACATTCAGACAAGCTAACTAAATCATGCTATTTGTACCTGTCCTCAGCCCACTCCTTCCCTAGCCCACATGCATGTGTTTTTCTAGGTATGGGATCACTGAATTTTTATATAGCATGTAGGCAGTTATGTATGTAATCACCAGTGTGGCAGAAACAAGTTAGTTCTGATTAACTAAACTTTTCCACTGTAATTCACTAAGTGAGAACAAAAGAAAACAGAAAATAATTGTAACTGTCTATGGCTAGATGTGACAAAGCTGAGCTATGCCAGCGGGGACTGGAAAACAGCAGTAGTCTGCATTTCTGTAGCTGTCCTATCTTCTCTTCTCTTGGGACCACAGTCATCCTCCGTTGCTGATAGAGGCGAGAGAGACTCCATCACTTCCAGGAATGGAGGCTGAAGCTAGACAAACATTTCAATAAAGCAAAAGTTGATCTGGTGAAGCATCTGGAAGAGAGGTGGTAATCTTAGAGTATTTGTTGCTATTGTCCTCTCTACTGGCCACCACCTCTGGAGGTTTTCTAGTTCCGCAGAACCTGATGTTTCAAGTGTCTTTAAAACTTCGACATTCTCACCACGTGGTTCAAGATAGCATGTCCTTTGCTGCTGTCTCCTCCTCTCCATTGCTGTGGTTATTGCCCGTTTCCCCTCAGCAGAGGCCACAGAAGGGACTCCCTCACCGCTTCAGCCTGAGGTCTCCTGGTTTAGCTTAAGCCACAGCCGCCGGGGTGGTCAGCTAAGCTGATGAATTTTGCACTGAAGTGAGCAGCCGGTCTAGTCTGCCAACTCTGCTGTGGGTCTCTGCCCTCCAGGGACGGACCGTGACCTACATCCTCCAGCCAGAGTCACTGGGGAGTAGATGTCAAAGCCCTTCGTGAGCTGGAAGTGTCATCGTGCCTGGCTCCAGCAGCGCTTCGTGTCTGTTGGTTTTGGATGGGTGCATTTATCTAAACAAAGCTCCTTCTCTAGTTTTTTTGGTTTGCTTGTTGTTTTGGCATTTACAGAGAGAGATCAAATTCCTTCAGCATCAGTTCTCCTCTGTATCCAATACTAGTTATAAACAGACTAACCATAGACTAGTAGACTCGCGCTTTCTCATGCCAGGCTCTCAGCCTCACTCGTCGTTTTATCTCGGCCTTGTGGGAACATCCCAGCTGACCCTCTCAGATATGCTCACGTGGAGCCATGAGATCTTTTTATTTCCTTTCCCCGGTTCCTTCAGCAGCTGTGTTGATTTAAATCCATACGCAGCCTTAAATTGCTGCAAGCCGTAGCCCTGCCTGTCCCACCCATGGCAGAATATAGTGTCTCACTAGCTGCAGAAACAACTCCCCATCTTTCTTCTGGACATCTTGCTAACCACTGTCAAAATTGGTTTGTGGCCCAGTCTCCTGCCAAGTCTCTTTCACATTCAGGCGATGACTTACATTGTTTATTCTTCGAGAGGACCAAAGGCTATCCACGAGTCCTCGTTTTCTGCAACACCGTAAGCTTCCCGAGGCAGCTCGGGATGCCCGTTTCGTGCACTTGCAGCTTACTCCTTCTTCTGGACCGTTCATATCGGCAGTAACTCTTGGGCATCCAGACCGCCGAACCCACAGCAGCCAGTCCTTGAAGATGCTATGGACATGTGCAACAGGCACCCTCCACCACAGGTCATGTCAGGTGGGGTCTGAGATGCATGGTGTCTGTCGGAGACATTCGGAGGAACACCGTTCGTATGGCCCAGGAGACCCAGTGCCTGCGGAGCTTCCAGTTGTACACCCAGCGCTGCAGCCAGATAGTTTTGTGCTTTAAATAAAGCACAAACTTGCATTTTTAAGGAATGCAGTAAAAAGGCTTTTCACTTTAAGACAAAATCATCACGTTTCTTCTCCACCTGCTTGGTCTTCTCCTGTTTTTCCTCCTAAAATAGAAGTTTTTAATGGGGGCAGTAGAGGTTTGTGCTCCCGGGGAGGCCCGGTCTCACTCCCTCGGGGAGGCTGAGCTGTGATTGTGCATGACCCCTCTGTGCTGACCTCACTGTGCCGTTATTTACTTGAGACAGGCAACACAAGGAAATGTTTCCTTCCTCATTTTCACTACTTTAACCTAAAATGGATTTTTGCAGTGAAGGATTCCTGGCTTTTTTGGTACACAGTATACCGATACAGCTATTTTAGGGTTGCATTCTTAGATATTTCAGCAATTGCGCCTTAGTCTAGGAGCTTCTGATGAAGTTTGTTAGTTAACAGGCTAGAAATCTGGCCTAAGGGGTTTGTATATTCAATTTCATTAAAGCCGTCAGTATTTGGGCAACTCACGATTACTGTGATTGGCAGTTCAAAAATACAATGATCTTTTGTGTCTAGCGCATGTTATGCTGGAGAATATTTAAATCAATAATAATGCTATCAGAGCTGGAAATCAAATGCAAAATAATTCCCTGGGCTTCCCGTGTATAATGACATTTGCTCTTTTGATGAATTGCTAATGTGTTCTTGGACAGAAGAGCTGGCAGCCCAGCCAGCTCCTCTACATAAATGGCAGAGCGGGGAGGGCGGGATTGTATTTACCACTGTTTACTGCTAACAAACCAACAGGTTACCTCTCTGCTGTGAATTATTCCAGTTCTGAAAAAGCAACATCTAAATAAACTTTAAGACCAGTCTTTTAAGAAATTACTGTTTTCTTCAAGGAAATGTTAGCTTGCTTTGTTTGTTTTGAAGTGACAGTATGAAATTGAAACATAATTATCTTTTTAAAAGGCAAAAATGGTTTCAGCTATGGTGCCTGCCTAATCCTCCCAGCAATTTCCATGACTGTAAAGCGTTTTTTTCTCTGTGTCCATTTCTCTCATGTTCGTTTCTGACACCCCGCGCAAGAGAAGCAGCCTGACTAACCGGCGGGCAGACCTGCACCGGCAGCAGTGAAATGAACTATATCCAAAGTACAGTCCTAAGTATAGATGATGAAGGGGGGAGAAAACAGAGAAAAAAATCCTCTAATCTTTTCATTTTATACAGGTAGTAATTTGGGATTTTTATCTTTAGCAGTAATTGGCTAAAACTCACTCAAATACCCAAGCACAGATAAATCTGAGAGGTGTTTTACTGATTTGTTTAATAATGTCACCATAAGGACCAAAAAAAAAGTGCACTGAATTTGAGTTTTATTACCATGAATTACAAATTTTGTCAGCATTTCAAAGGAATACTAGTTTTGAGATTTTTTTCTAAGCATACTGCTGTGTAATGATTTCTTTTCATAGTGGATTCATAAAGATTTTAAAAGCATGAAGTATTTCTGATTCCCAAGGGACTCTGGCTTTGCTGGGAGATGACAGCTTTAAGACTGTACAGAAAACTTTATATTAGTGGGGGCTTTAGTAATTTTTAGCAGATGCATCTTATTATCTTGAGACTGGAAAAGAATATTAATTCTTCATTTAATTGACTATGCTCACCATCTTAATTAAAATAATCAAATGCTCTACATTGTATTTGATACATGTGGACATATACCTATATTTAGTAGGCGTGGTATGGAAAGATTTGAAACCTTGCTAGCCCTTTTCCAAAATCAAATACTCTTCCCCATATTTACTTATTGGTTGTTCTTCTTGAGTTTTCAATTTAGACTTACTTATCTACCAGATACTGCAGTAATATCACATTGCAGTTGCTTAGAGAAATCAAGAGAAAAAATTGAATATATGCATGTCAAAAACAGAAACCTACTTGCTGGCTTTGTGCATTTTCTAATGAATATGAATTTTCTAATTAATACGTTTTACTCCTTATGAGTGATTGAATGGCTGTGACAAAAAAAAATAACAGAAACCTCACCAGGTAGATAATTCTTACAGGATATAATCCTTACCGAGAGAAGTTAGCAATTCACAAGACGATAGGTTCAGGTAATACCTTGCTTTTCATTAGTTAAAGCTAAGATTTCCTCAGACTTCTGATTCAATCTCACGACTGAATTGCAGCATCATTGGGTGTCTGGAAATTTCTTTTTTTTTCCCCGGTTCTTACTAGATTGCAAACTGCTTTCAGCAAACTGCACAGTATTTCCCCATCTCCCCGTTATGAGTGCCTCTGGTGGGTTTCTCATGGTTGCTTTATGGCTCTCTCTCTGCAGTGCTAAATGGCGCTATCCAATGCCTGACATAATAACGCTTCACTCTCAACTGAGACTTCCCAGCAGAAAACCAGAAACTGTGAATAAGAGTCACCATGATTAGCTGTACAGAAATTGCATCCATTCAAGAGAAAAACAGTGATCTGGGCTACACTGAAATGAAAGGCAAGGTTCCCGGGGGACTGGGGATCTCTTTTCGTGTACGGTGGAACATTAAGTAGGATACTCTCAACTGCGTTCACCTGTAGATTAAGAGGATAAGTCACACCAGCTGTAGGACAAAGGGCTTTAACCGAATCCTTTGATAGATGATGCACCTACATCTTACTAGAACTTCTTTCCCAAATAATCTCAACACCAAAAGGGTGATAGGAATAGCCCCATTCTGCCCCAAGGACAACAGGGACGTCAAACCTGGTGGTGGGGTTGCAGCTGCTTTGCT
Organism: Aptenodytes forsteri; assembly: GCF_000699145.1. Taxonomy (NCBI): domain Eukaryota; kingdom Metazoa; phylum Chordata; class Aves; order Sphenisciformes; family Spheniscidae; genus Aptenodytes; species Aptenodytes forsteri. Next base: position 2,519,143 of record NW_008795702.1, on the reverse strand, counting down.
GGGTGAAGGCAGGCTCCGGTGGTGTCTTGTCCTGAGCTTGGGTCGCTCAGGAGGGAAGGGCAGAGCAATGGTTTTGGGGTTGATACTCCACCAAGATGTGATTGCTACATCCCTGTTGTTGAGGCTCAGACTGTTCCACCACTCAAATGATGCTTTTACTTTTGCTGCTGATGCTCTGTACCCGTAATATTTAGGTATTTTACAAGCTTAACTCTTAAGGTTTTGGTGCAATTGTATGACTAATATGTGCAGTCCAAGACACTCTACTTTAATCCAGCTCTTGGTTACCTTTGGTCTTTCTGTTAACTGCCACCAAATTCCACAAACCATGCTTAAAAATCCTCAACTGTGTGATACGCAGTTTCCAAAACGTCTCTGAAAAGGTGTGTTAGACTGTCAGAGAGGAACAACAAGCGCGGGTTTTCTTCTTCACGACCATCAGAGTCTTTAACTTGACCAGCAAGCAGAAAAGCCGGGTGGCAGTGCCCCGGCAAGCCCGCTGTGCCAGCCACCCGGCACGTGGTGGCACGCACAGCCAATTTATCTTCCATTCATTTCTTTTCCACGCAGGAGCCACGGGGACGTGTGGAAGTTAGGTGATTCCTTCTTTTGCTTCCCTGCTTTCTCTGTTGCTCTGGAGCCCCGCATGCACAGGATCGGGCTCTTCGCTTATGTAAATTGCCGAGCTCAAAATAGCCCAAGTTGTGTGTCCCCGTTAAAGACTGCAGTACGTACCACTGCCGCTCTCCTACGGCAGAGCGGTAGCCGATTTATTCCCTAACACAGCAAGCGCAAGTTTTATCAGGGTGATGGATTACGTAAGAGAATTTTGAACTGACAAATTCTGCTTCCGTTCCCCCCATCGATTCATTGTTTCAAAGGACCCATTCTCTCTCCCATTTCCTATACTATTCCCCAAAAGGTCATATTACTGTTTCTGGAACTTTTTGAGGGAAAAACAAAACTGTGGTTCTTTTTTTCCAGATCTGAAAAAAGCATGTTTTCACTGCTGTTGGTGAGAAGGTTAAGAGTGTGCCAGCAGCTCCGGTGATTAGCACAGGCTGCTTCTGCGTGCTTGTTTGTGGAGAGCTTGTACACCATCCTGCACGTTTCTCCAGTTCTTGTTACAGAGCCTGGCAGAATCCGGGAAAACTTTATCTGTGAGAAAAGCAGCTTGATGTCAAAGCAGTTCTGCGATAAGATTCAGTCTGGTTCACCGCTGGTGTTGATAGAGCTTTAGGTGGCTAGTAAATAATAGATATATTTGTACTGCCTGCGTTAGCTGCTGTTACGCATATAAGGAACGCAGTCTTGCTGGCTTTTGGCTTTTTGTAATGTAGTGTTTATCAAAAACAACTTCTCTAATAGAAAAGCTTCATTGGTCTTCATTGCAGGTGTCTAAACATTATGTGAGCTATTCATTTAGAAGGATATCTACATACCTGAGGGTTTAGATTATCAACAGGTCTATGATACGCACTTGCATTCACATGTTCAGAGCATTAAGCCCCCTTAGCTATGACTATCTCTGAAGAGAGGTACTTGGTAAAAAAAAAGGGGGGGGCGGAGAGCGGCCCCGCGCACTGTGCCCCTGCCGCCTCGTGCTCCTGTGCTGGGGCTGGGGACAGGCTGTGGGGACAGGCACCTCCTGCCCTGCCGGCGGAGCGGGAGCTTGCACCTCTGCAAGTGTGCGTACAGCCCCCCCAGCCCCACCAAATCCATGGGTGACCGTACCTCAGGAGATTTAACCTGTTTCTGAACAGTCACTTAAACTGCACAGACAACATTTCTTTCTCACCGCATCTGACATGAGTGCCTTTGCTGAACATCTCTTCCCTGACCATCAGTGTCATTCTCCATGGCAGGTTCTGTGTGAGATTTAAACATGAAACCAAACCCTGGTGTGAAGCGGGTACTGTCCTGGGAGGGGGATGAAGAAGCTGCCAACTGTTCAGTGCCAACTGCTGTGGGCATCAAGCAGCTTCCCCAGAAATGCAGGCATGCACTTAAAATACCCAGCCATTCTCACTGGAGACCATATCAGTCATACATTAGATATTCATCTTTAATTCCTGCCTATTACTAATTGATAGCTGAGGTCTTTAGCATGCATCATATCTCATTGCACTTCATAGCTGTAACTAAGTTGAAAATACAAAGATTCCTTAGAGCTAAAGATTTGAATGAAGAGACTTTATAGATCTTAGTTTTACACGACGCTGCCTTTGTACTGTAATTACTATTCTCCAGCTGTTCAGGTCCACGCTCTGCTCTGATTTGCACAAGTTAAATCCAGACTAACATCAGTGGCTTTAGCAGAATTAGTACAGGTTTGCTCTCATTTTTTCTATCAGCATTAGTATTTTTCAGAAACTGCTAATGGTCCCAGTGATCCAGGCCCCACCATGGTAAGGGTTATCGAAGCATTTAGACAAAATATGAGCTTCAGGAAGGGCAGAGAGATGGGAGGGCAGGGGATGAGATGGGGTGAGCTTTGTACTTCCTCTCCTTCCTTCTGTACCTTGCACCTAGCCCGGGATCGGTACTGGAGCTCTCCCTTGATGCCACGTCTAGGGAAAGCAAGCCTTTCTTCAGAGGGGAAGACTATTAGTTAGCGGGGTTTCTCACTAATTCCCCTTAATTAATAAACCATTTCTAATTGAGAAAGTTGCAGAAAGAAAAAATCTAGACTATTTGAATATCTCTTCCAGCTAAGCTGGGCTGCAGAGCAGACTGCATGCCCAAAGGAAGCTTGAAAGCTTTCTTCCAGTTTTATTGCCTTCTTTGTTACCTTTCTCTCTAAAAACCCTGCAGAAAATTCACTTGAAATGTTGATCCATCTGAACTTTAAGTTGACATCTGCATGAACTTGTTACCTGAAGTTTTGGGTCAGCTTCCTGGCTGCTGAATATACTTTAACATTTTTAATCTTTTATTTTTCTAGCCTTTTTGCTCTTGCCAGATTTCAGCATTTTTGCAATAGCATATAGAGGCAAAAAAAAAAGAACACACCCATTTTTTTCTGTTATCAATCAAGGGAAAGCAGAGAAGGAAAGGAAATGAGCAGCAAAAAAAAGAGAAAGAAAAAGAAACTCGAGCAAAAGAGCAAGCGCTATTATTTTTAGAACAGGCAGCCGCTTCTGACAGTTCACCTAAGGTAGTTTTATATTTCTCCGTAGGACTCGAATTCATTCCTCTCAAGACTTCTGTATTGATCCTCATTCTTTGCAGAGTTCCTGACCTTCCTCCTTTCCTGTCCCAGCCCAGCTGGTATGCTTTCATACGGCATGGCTAGCTTCTCAGCGCTTGCATTTTACATTTCAGCAGAGATACCCTTAACATACTTAAATCTACTCATTTATACCGTAGCAACTGAACTGGTTAGACATAGTCTGTAGATCTGTTTGGCTGGGGATTTTTTAATAGAAGATGTTATCCATTGAAATAAAAAGTCAGGTTGACATTGCCACAACTATGAAAGTCTCAGAAATAAAAGTTGTGGTCTCTCTAGTGCTGCCATTCCTCACTTCTGTGTATCCCACTTTTCTTTTTTAATTTAAAAAAAAATTTTGGAGTGTTTGTGTCAACATTTTTAACAACTTATATGCTAGATACAGAAATTATTATTAGTGGAAATTTTCTTTCAAGTAAAATTTTAAAATTTCAAAATTTTCAGTTCGATGTCCAGCTCAGAGCCCAGGCTCTGAAATCTCCAACTCCTTCACGAGCTACAATTTCTGTCCTCTTCAAAGCACGACTGGAAACTGCCTGACCCCCCCTTTCACAGTCTGTTCCCGTTCACGCTCTACAAGGGACGCTGCTGCACATCCTGTGCCTCGCTGTCCCCATCACCATCTGAGAGCCCATCTGCCTGCCTTATGCCTCTGAGCGTGGAGGAGAAGATCCCGGAGGCTGCCTGAGGACAGCGCGGCTGCGGGGCTCCCCGGGGCAGCGGGACCTGGATGCGAACTGTGCCTGCGGGAGTCAGGAGGCAGAAGGAGCTCTTGCTGGTACTAACAGATAAGAGCGGCCACAAAGAAATCCAAAGGAAATGGCCAGGCGCTCTGAGACGGGGAGGACAGAGGGAAGGAGGAGGCTTGCTTTCTAAAAACTGCATTTTCTGTGGAATGGAGGACAAAAAAAATGGAATTTGGGAGTTGCTGATTCCTTCTTTGGCAAAGGGAAGAAAGCGTAGGCCACTGTGGAAATGGCAAGAGGTGCTCTTTCAACGGCTGAGAAATTAAGAAAATATTTTTTTTACTTTCACACTATATGGAGAAGGAAAGCATAGATGTGTTTTGAAGCATGGTAGAGGAAGTGAAAACAAGAGCTGTCTGTGGAGACACCGCAGGGAAGAGCAGAAAATAATTACTGCAGAGGAAAAATCTTCAATAAGATATATGTTAAGTTATATTAGTTGTGCTAGGGTCTTTCGTGAACCGCCGTTAGCATGTTCCTGTTCTTGTATTCCGCTCCTCCCTCTAGTCCTATTCATTTTCTGATTTTTTTTTTCCCCTTCTTTTTCCATTGCTCCTCATCCTCTTTCTTTGTAAGCGAGGTTATTATTAACAATCGATTTTCTTCTTGACATGTAACTGTTCAATGGTTACCTGTCAGACTTCTCCATCCTTTGGGCAGCCTTACCTTTTCAGGTAGCTGGTATAATGTGCATAATGCGTAGTTAAATGTAAGTGATGGATCTAATGACTCACAAGGCAATTTCAGTGTCATTTGAGAAAAATGTCATGAAGAGCATTTCTTGACAGTCCCTAGGGAGCATCCGCCCGATCTCAACTAGTTTGAGCTACCCCCAGGGAAAAGACAAGGAATTCCTTTTTCTTTTTTCCATCATTTTGAAATGACAGCCCAGCTAAATAAATAAAGAGTATGAAGTAAATCACATCCTTAAATGTGTCTGATACTGAAAGTCAGTAAGAGTCGCCTGTATTTGTCCAAGGGGGAGCTTATTTCCAGCCACATTTCTTTAGGTATTTCCGACATCAATTTTAGTAGTTAGGATTTGTAAAAAGAAAAGCTGTGTAAAAGAAAAGAGTGTTAGAAGTGTGTCTGGATTATTTTAATCCTTAGGGAAAACACTTTTGCTCCTATTTAAAAATACCTCTGCAGTGCTGCCATATAAACGTTACCGTGCACAGCTGCCTCCAGCCTGCCCACTGGGAGCGAAACCTTCCTGCCTGCTTTTATTGCCCAACATGAATGAGAGGTGAGTGAGACTTTCAAAATTCACTCACTTTGTAAAAATTTTAAGTGTTAGTTACTAATTCAGAGAAGGAAATGTATTGTCTCAAAAAAATCGCGTTACCTATCTTCAACTGGACTAAATGAGTAAAATGGCAGTAGGCTGACTTACACTGGCTGGGGATCAGGCTGTGGTTTTCAAAATGACATGTCCTCCTAATTAATAAAGGAGAGCTAAGTTTACACTGCCTAAATTGAACCTGTGCCCAAACACATCTCTTTCTCCGCCACTTAATGTTCACAGACCGCGATCGCGTGTCTGAGGCTTTGTGGGTAGAGGACTGGGTTTGCTGCGTGTTTTGTGTTAGGTCTGGTGGCTTGGTTCTTTTTTTTCAGTTCCTGAGTGCATATAGCCTTTTTGTTCTCCTTTGACATTGAAACTGTGTTTTGCTTTAGTCTGAACACGTAGGAACAACCAACCTGATCTGCATAAAACATTTGTGTCACCTTTCCCTCCTGAAATTAGTATTCCTCAAAACAAACCAATATGTTTATATTGCATATAACATCCTAACTGTGACAGCCAAAAATTGACTACAGTAGGCACACCATTTGAAGCTGATTATATTAATTGCTATTCAGGTCATAGCTTAGATTAATTATTGTGTTTGTGTAGGATGTTCGTTAAGAGGTTTCCTGATTGCTGTTCAGAAGATTGATTACTTGTTACATTTACCTTGTGGCTTCTGTGGGGAAAACATCTTTTAGGCTTCAACATTTGCAAACATACTGAGGCCAGGCAGGGCCACTGAAAGGTGAGGGTACCTACACCTGCCACATCGAGAAGCCACGACATACGCCTGCATTAATACCAAGCTAGAAATTAGAAAATGCATAAAACAGACATTTATTTTAAAGTGCCTGAGTCTAGAGATAGTAACGTAGCCTTAGGCATTGATGTACCTCTCTCGTAATTACAGTAAGGGAAAAGAAATTAAAAAGCATACAGAAAAATGCCAGTTGGCAGATTTGTGTAGATGAGGCAAATGATTTACAAAAGAGCCCGCCTGAATCCTTGCTGTACCTGTCATGCAATTTGCAAAAATCCAAGTTTCCATGCCTTGAATCTCGTCATTTGACAACAGAGTGACCCAGGCTTTGCAGGCAAACGCAATGAATTGCTTGACACTTCTCCTAGAAATTGGCTGGTTTGAGGCAGAAGTGGGAATATGAGGCTTCCTGTGGAAAAAAGCACAATGTTCCAGTTAGTATCTGGAAGATTTTACAGGTATTTTTAGGCACATTAGCTTTAAAGGAATTCAAGAATAAATTCAAGTATAAGTCAGATTAGGGGACATCCTTGGACCTGGTGAAGGATAAAGGCAAATGTGAACCATTAGATTTTCTTTTATCTATCTCCTGTAGCCCTCTTGAAATATGTTAATTAACCAGATGGACTCTCAGTCCATATTTCCTGACCTGTTCTTCTCTTTCTTGTCCAAACAACAAACACATGATCATAAACAGCTGTTTACAACAACAAAAGTATGAGGTACTGAAAAGAAGGCAAAAAAAAAAGGAAAACAAATAAATCATAGCAATCATAGTTGCTCTAAATATTTTTTAAAGATTGCCTTGAAATACAGTGCTTAAATAATAATAGAAGTAAAGTATAAGATTATGTATAACTTTGCAACAGACATGAAGTTTGTCTTTGTTCATTCATATAATTCACTTTTCTTTCTTTACTTCTATTGGGGGGTTAATAAAGCAGAAAAAAAAAATGAAATGTTTACTTTAAAATTCAAAAAAATCACTAGAGCCTGATAGAAGGTCTTGGCGAGCATTCCAGATGGTAGTATTGCCAACAGGAGCTGTGTTTCCTACGAGTTTTCCTAGTGGAGCCGGTAGCAGCTCCAGTCAGAAAGGGTTTAGAGGTCCTGAGTATATGAGGACCCTTTTCTTTTTAGCGGTTATGCTGAGATAAACTGTCAAGTAGAGGGTACTATGTGTGGTGACGATGGATATGACACAATAGCTCCAAACAGATAGTTAACATGAATTAATTTTGACCTGCCACTAAGTCCTGCAAACAGAATTCTGTGCAGTGATACCTGTCTTAATGCAGTGATTAGTGCATGCCCACACACTGGTCCATCCAGTAAGTAAAGTGATATTAAACTGTGAGATCTTTCCCTCACTTGAAAAAAACATTTTAGAGGCACCAGAGACTTATTTGTCAAACTCTGTGGGAGACTTACCTGCTAGAGTTGCCTAATGCTGGAGAAATACAGTATCAGTGAACCAGACCACCAGTTTATTTTTCAGTGGAAATGTATAAATCTTCCTTAGTGCATTTGCTGTATCTCATACTTCTCCATATTCTCATGCATTTAGTTTTTAAAATGGCATGTTAAGTGAAATTACTTAACATTGCAAGCCATAAAAGTAAATTATGGTCAAGTTCCATGAAGAGCCCGCTTCCGATTCACAAACATATACTTTTTATAAGAGCATCTTTAGACTTTTGGGGAAAAGAGGGGAGGAAAAAGAGGACTTACAAAGTTGCACTTCTGGCTGTTCTGCATGAGAAGTTTTTGTCCTGGTCTTTACCGCTTGTTTTGCCATTTAGCATAATGTCCGCTAAGATGGAGGAATGAGAGGAAATTAGGCAGTAGGGAAAATTACTTAATGGTAATCCACTTTTTTGTAATCTAGCACTTTTCCATCCCATTTTCTTTACCCATCTTAAGACAGTGACCTTTTATTTTCTTATGCTTTTCTTCTTGTGTGCAACATTGTAGATAGGCTGCTGCCTTCAGACCGGACACCCAATTCTTTGCCTCATACACAGCAAAATGAAGGTGTGATTTTATGTGCATTAGTGTAGTTACGCTATTTGGACTGTGTTAGCACATATTAAACAAAAGGTAGGAATGAAGAGCCAAGACCTCTCGGAACTCCAAGTAATGTGTGATCCTATTACCCTACACTTTCAGTGCTAATGTTACCAACACAGGATAGAGTCTCACTGGCATAGATGGGCGTTTTTGTGTTGTAGTTATTCCCTGATTTTCCCATGTGAGCATATCCACTGTGCTAGGACTAAGGATGGGTGAAATGCCGTGCATTTTGTTGCTGATTATAACGGTTGCCCTTCTGAGGGCGTTAGCTCCTGGAATAAAGAAATTGGGACCGTGACTAAAATAGTGACTGTGGGCATGATTGGTCTGAGACAGAGTTACGAGGAGAGACTGGCACAAGTACTTTTTGCTGTAATATCATGTTCTAGGAAAAGGACAGGAACCGTAGCCAAATACCTGAGAAAACCGGGAAGAGGGCTGAAAGGGAGAAGGGGGGAAAATGTACTTTTTAGCCAGAACCTTGCCGGGAAAGATGCTCAGCCCAGTGAATAATCAAACTGCCTCTGGGTGGTTCGCTCATAACGCCTGGCAAGTGGGACCTTCTGCATGCTCATAGCAAATAAGTAGGACTGCATTAGCAGCATACCTTCTCCATCATCAATTTTCAAGAGGAACCAGCAGGACTCCCAGTATCGCCTTACTATTTAGGAAAGAAAGAGCTGGCTGTGGCTTCCTGGCTTTTATATTCAGAGGAATGATCCGAAATAATGGAGGATTAAGGAGGAGGAAAACAGTAACAAAAAGAAGTTGTCATTTTTAAACTTCAGTGGTTTTTTGCCTTTTTTTCCTGACGACCTCAGTTCTTCGCACTCCTCCTTTCCCGTTTCATACCATTATCACCTCTCTATTTCAGTTTTATCCGGTGTTGCCAACAGTTATCACTAACTTGTTTCAAGATTTAGTTGTACTCTTTTTTTTTTTTCTCCCCCCCCCCAGTGACTTTCTTTTCCGACTGCTTTCTTGACCAAGCACACACCCCGAAGCCTACCTGTAGAAGTGCAGGAGCAAGGACTGCCGTGCCCCAGGGCTGGATTCCTGTAGGCAGGCACTCCCCTGACGCTCTGGTCACTGATCCCATTTATACGGCATCACATGTGGTTCACACAATCAGCTCTCAGATAGAGTTGCGGTGACTTCAGGGAGGCTGGTCTGAGGAGTAAAGGCTCTCAGCTGTGAATAAAGAATTCGCATTTTATTCTCTGGCCAGAAGGTTTGCAACAGCATGTGTCAGTAAATGCTTCCTGTGAAAAGTGTTGCCTGCGTGCTGCTCCTCTGTCCCTGAAACTTTCCACTCCTGAAGCAGTTAACCATTCTGTGGCACTCTGACAAGTAAAAATCCCAGCAATGGTACCAGCAGCAGTTGTGGTTGGTCAGGGAACCAAAACGTAATTCAGTTTACACATATTTGAGTGTCAGAATCTTCAGCTGCTGAAGTCTTAATGCATTTTTCAAGTAATTCAGTTTACACATATTTGAGTGTCAAAATCTTCAGTCTTAATGCATTTTTCAGAGAAAATTGATTTTAATTAAAGACACTGCAGGAAAACCTAATACATGTTTGAGGATTTAATTTCCTAATTTTTTTGTCTACTGCAGCTTTAACGAAGTCACGAAAGTTATTCCCACTTTATCCTGACTTACACAGATTTCCCATAACATTACATTAAATGAGAATGTAAGCAATATAGCCCAGATTTTAACTAGGTTTTCACAGCACTAAAGAGTAAATGTCTATTTTTCCAGAGATTTTATTCAGCCACTGTTGGTACCATGCAGGAGGCTAAAGATGATCTCCCCTCAAGCTCTGGAGTAGTTTAGGGATGTAGCACAGAATCTACTTGGTATGTAACTTCTTCTGCATTACGTCATGTAAGAGTGGAAAAAACATCAGTTTCCTCTAAAACTGAAAAAGCAACTGTACTGAAAGAAGGGAATTGTATTGTCCTTACAAGTACTTGGTTTGTCTTGGAACATTGCAAAAATTAAGTAAGCCTTCCCCAGCCCTTCTTACTCATCTGCCCTACTAAAGATTCAAAACCCAAAACAAATCCTTCATGCAGCCTTCTCGCCATTGGCTTGACTTATACTGCGGCTGCCCTTTAAAGAAGTATTTTAAAAATACAAAGCATGAAACCGCTAAGGAGACTTCAGTCTGGGGTGCTTCTTTTATGGATGGATGGCATATTTTCTTACAAGATCACTCTCACATTTAATTATTATTCTTGGTATTTCACCAGTTCAGAAAAGTTTCGTTTCCAAAGTCTAGCGTACGCATGCGTCATTACTGCCTATTCTGCTAACGCCATGCAGGCAGCGTGCGGCAGCCTGCGCTCGAAGCAGCAGGTCTATTTGCAGAACATTCTGTCCATTCGTAATTTAATTAAACTCACTTGGTGAATTATTTTAAATGTCATACTTCATAATTGGTGGTTTTTTTAAAATGCAGATATAATAGGGAATAATTAATTTTACGTGAAGGCCAGTAATAAAATAATTCCAAACAATAAAACACAGTGGGAGAGAAGTCTTCATCTGAGATGGCTGAGGGGTACGTCACTTATCGCAATAACGTCATTCTTCTAACCTTTACAATTATTCATCATTAAGAGATTGATTTCACTCACAGTATCCCCCATTGAACACAGTGGGTCCCTTCATTATTATTTTTTTTCCTACTATTTCTTGTGGGAGAATTTCGCCTTATAGACTCTTGCTGCTGTTTATGTAATTCAGTGTCTTGGAGCAAATCTGCTTCAATTTAAATCCATGCAAAGATTCCCACAGTCTTTAGTGGGAGTCAAGAGGGATACGTGAAGGACCTGTCCGTCCCAAATGCCAGAGTGACAGCACCAAGCACATATAAGGCCTAACCTTCTTCTTATTCTTTGCACTGCTTCCTGAGCTTTTCCTACTCCTGATTTACTCAGGAGTGTAGGATGTGGCTGTTCTGCATCCCCTTCTCCAAGGCACAGCAACAAGCGAACACCTGAGCTTTGCTAAGACCAGCGCATGACAACTTGTCATTGTAACGGTGACAGAAGAGCGGCTGGCCGTCAACAAAATAATAAAACTGACAAGCAGGTGTATCGAAATGCTGTCAAGATGGGGAATGCCTCCCGGCAGAGGTTGTCTTCATCCCTGTTTGGGCAGTGCCCCTCAGCAGGCTGTGGGCTCGGGCCACTCAGTGACAGGCTACTGCACTACCAATGTGTAAACAAATAGCAATAATGAATACATTCAACAGCCCGGCAGAAAGCTTTTTTTTTCTTTCTCTGTTTAGCTTAGACCATTATATTAATCTTGTTAATGTAACTGAACTATAAACATTTTACGCAGACCCGTGGTATTCAACACAGTTGTGTTCTTGGACCATAAGGTAGGTTGAAAATGGGCTGGCGGTCTCCTCAGCTGCGAACAGCAATGAAGAGCAGGATGAGAAACACTGAGTTTAGAACCCGTCTTTGACATACAGTATGCTTTCTAATGGCAAACGTGGGCTATCCAGTACAAAATCAGAATTTGAGCACCATTACTGCATAACTTATCCTAAACTCTTCTGCAGGATGATGAGCTTCGTTACTGTATAAAAGCTAGTCAGAACCTCCACAAATCCACCTTTTCAGTCAGTTTATCTCTTGTAGTTACATCAGCCCGTGCCTGACTTTGCCCTGCTAGCCTAGACTCAGCTAATAAAGCCATGCATTTGTCAGTGGTATTGAAAAAAACAAAATCCCATTCATGATGGTGACTGACAAACATCAAACATCTTAAATGAAGGTGCCCTGAAGGACTTATAGCCTGCGGTGTAATTTAATTAAGATATCAAAGTGATAGCAATTATATCATCTATGGCAGCTATTCTATTCTAAAGCATTTCTTTAATCAACAAAAGGTGATACCTGAGAAGGCAAGCACTGCTATGAAACACGCTTGCCTTGCACTCAGAGAAGCAAAATTACTCTTCAGATTTACTCGAGTCACACCATTTGTTTTACTGCCTTTTTATCTGCCTTCAGGTGGGGCTGTGGCCACTGCGGGGACCTCAGCCCTGCCCCATCTCCAAGCTCCGGGAGCAGAGCGGTGACTTTTAGTTTTTCTCACTCAAAAACTAGTGCAAGTGACTTTGCTGCACTGACACTGGGGGAGAGCAGCTGACGGCAAAGCAGGCCAGCTTTGGAGAACCACGATGTACAAGGAGCTAAAAGCTGCTGGGAAGTGACAGGATGACCTGGGACCTCATAAGTACCGGGATACCTCCCGGAGCTTTTATTCAATTGCTATTCAGGTTTTATTCAGTAAGAGCATCTGTTGGTTTCAGTGAATTCTTGACTAGGAATTAAATTAATTGAATCTCAGGATAGGATTTGCCTCATCGAAAGAAACTTCAGAGAATTTAAATAAAGCTGTAAAGTCCTAATATAATATTTTCTGTGGCATAAGGTTATTTTATAACATAATAAATATTTAAATATCTCTTCATATATTCAACATACAGTTTAAAATGGTTTTCTTCTTATGTGCTTGCAGATAAAAAAACACAAAAACAGAAGTTCCTATTTTTGAGCATCATATCCAAAATTTTGGCATCAGCCAAGTTTCCAGTCATCCACATGTATACAGGCAGTTTCTCCAGTTTGGGGGAGTACAGGACCCTACAAGAAAATGCTAAGTCAGAGTTAAAGCTGTTTGCAAACTTTTATGTGTATATATATTGTTGTAAGTTTCCAACTCTTACATCTGCAAAATAATGTTTACAAAATTAAGTCTAGAAAAGCAGTCTAAGAAATATTGGAGCTTTAGAAAGGAACTTTACTGGGCATAATGTCAGATGGAGGAATTGATTTTATAATCTAAAGCTAGTCAGTACTGTGTTCCAAAATATATACAGATAAGTATAGAGATATAGGTAGTGAGTCACAAATGTTTGCAAGGAGGCAAGAGATAAACAGCAGATTTTTTTTAAATAGCTTCTATGACAAAGACAAGTACCTCTCAGCTTGCTTGTCAAATAAATCACACTAATAAATCATTTAAAATAACCTTAGTATGTCACTATGAGTTGTTAAAATCGAAGATAACTTAACAGGCGTGCTTTCTTCTTATGTACATTTTAATTATTGGCCAACTTTTTGAATTTGCAAGTACCCACGTAAAGTATTATTTAGCTAATGCATTCAAATGCTATATAACAAAATTCACAAAAATAATCTCAAATCCATTCAAAATTACAGTAAATGCCAAATCAAAAATTAGGAGAAATGAAAATTCAGAAATCTAAGGGCATAAATCTTTTGAAGCTGCTTTTTCTTTTCTTTTTTTTTATTTTTGCATTAACATATCACAGATGGCCATGTTGAACAGGGTGATTTTGTATGCGGTCCAAAGACATTGTTATAAGCAGAGCTATGCCACTTCTTATCCTTAAAACACTTTATTAGGGCTTGAAGATACTCAGATGGTATATGCAAAGTGTTTCTATATAAAAAAATGTAAATGCTGCGTACCTTTAAAGAAAGAGGCATATGGCTTTGGTTTGTAGCATAGCGCAGCCCTAAATTCTGTGTCGGAGGAAAGAATACCTCACCTTCTCTGAGGTCTTTTATTTTTGCACCCTTAGAAATAGTGATTCATTTTATAGACGGCTATTTTTCATTCTAATAAGTGCACTTCATATAGCTCCTTTAGTACAAACTGGGACCTAAAACTCCCTTTAAAGATAAATGCTGAGCGGCACTAGATTGTTTAAATTACAGAGTAACTGTAGGAATACACAGAGGCATATCTATCATTGTGGCAAGGCAACTTCACGCCTCTCTGGCTTCGGGTGCTGCCTTACCCAGCCACAAGAGCGTCTTACAGCAGAAGCCCCTCCAAAGGGTAGGGAGCTGATGTTGCCGTCGTGCCCCTCACCGAGGCAGCTGGAGATGGAGCTGGGCTGTCCCGGTACGCTCCTGCCCCTGGGCATCCCTGACCTCTGGGCTGCGCAGCCAGGATACTGGCGGCCGGTGCAAGGTTTTGACCTTTCCCATACCACTGCAAGAAGCAGAGTCTGTTGGAAGGTAGTCCTACAGTCAACCGGCAAGTCATTAAACAGCATTTTTGCTCAAAAATGGCTGAACAGCTAGACAGGCTGGGATAAGGAAATGTAATTTTTCAGATTTCAAATGGCAGCAGTTAATTGCATTACTTTATCCAAGGTGTTTCTCTTTATCACATCTTCTGTAAGACAAGCCTGTGATGGCTAGAACTGATAGGGAACATAATATGCTGTAATTTATTACTTCCCAGGGTGGTACAGTGTGCAGTGGAAAGGAGCGTACTTAGAGCTTCTGTTATCAACTTACTCTGTAATAGATTGAAATGTACTAGGATAAAAGGAATCCCTGTCCTTAAACCTTACCTTCAGGCATCCCGGCAGGCAATTGTAGAAAGTCTATTTTTTTCCACTATAGAAAAATTACATTCAGTCTCTCCTTGTGAGAAACTTCCCCACCTAATGCTTACCAAAAGCCAAATATTTTTTAGGGTGTATCCATTCTGCAATGTTCATGAGTTACAATTGTCTCATCCTGGCATATGCACCCAGGCTTAATCTCGGTAGAGGGTTAACAGCACAGATGAAGAATTGGCAGCACAACATCCATGTAGGCAAACAGCATCGAAATGCCGAGCAATACTACACGGCCCAGGCTGCCCTGTTCTTACTAATGGGGTTGCCTAAGCTAGCCCAATTAATGTGCCAATGACTCCTTCTTGTTACAGTGGAGGCATGCAGAGGTTCAAAGTGGAACTTCGTATTGCAGCAGTCTTACCACAGCTCTATGGTGAAAGAAGCCTCTTCATCTCCAGATTTGAATTACTTTACAATCAACTCAGTAAGCAAGTTTGGCTCGGTTCAAGGGAGTTGCTTGTATGCTACATGTCTGATGCGTTAACTGAAAGTATGACATACATTATCATAAGCCTTCCTTGCACTTAGAGATGCTCTTGTTTTATTTCAGGTAGAAGATTCTCATTCAGACTTGGGAGGTACTCTGTGTCATTTGGGACAGTAACTGAGACCATGAAGTATTTTGGGGGACTGGTTTTATCCCCAGTTCCCATTACTCTGTCTCCCACCTGAGGCAGCAGAGCCCGAGAGGCAGCGGCAGGGATCGTGCAGGCATTACGACCCTGCCCTCTGCATGGGACAGATGAGCATTTGCTTTCCTTCCCCCTGCCCCGCCATCCAGCCAGTTGAGATTCTCCAAATTTCAACATGCTGTGATGAAATAAGCTTTGAAAATGACAGGTTGTTAGGAGTCACTGCAACCACATACCGTACCTGAACTGTAAGTTTGCAGATAACAGTCTTAGTACAAATTATTTTAGGGAATGACTGTGTATTTTTCGGAGCTGTGCAGTTATTTTTTATTATGGATACAGGCAATAAAGGAAATTATGTGACAATCTCCAGCACAGAACTGAACAAATTACCAGTTTATCACAAAGTTTGCAACCCTTCCTCAAAAGATACTGTATGTTTTTTTGATTGAATTACTTATATTGGTGCAGTATCCTAATGTGGATTTGATGAGTGTCTTCGTTCTCTTTCAAAGCACTATGCGCTATAATCTGAATGTGCAGAGACATCAGACAATTCATTGTGAATACTAATAAGACATCCCTTCACTGTATAATAAAATTCAACATTTAAATTTGTTTCTATAACAATTCCACATTATGTAGGTATACACTGTGATTCATTAAAAATACTTATTTTATCATCCTGACAAACACAAATGAAGGGAAAACAATGTAGCCCACCTTTTAAGAGAAATGAGGTGAAATTCGATTTCACTTACAATTGTCATTTTTGTTTATGTTCCTTTTCATTCTCCCTTTAAGTGGTTTACATACATGCAAGGGTCCTCTGAGCCTGGGAATTCTGTAACAAAAAATGATCAAATACAACAGAAATGAGTGCAGATTCTGTGGCAATAGTAAGACAGATTTTTTTTTATATATTAAAAGCGGTGTTTCTGCATAACATAAGCAATTCTAATTGTGGTGTTTGACATTCAGTGTTAATCCACCGGCTCTAAAGCTTATTAAAAATGGCAGTAGACACATTGGTAATACAGGAGCAGGTCAGGAATTGTCAAAAACAATACCGACATTAAGAATCAGAAACAAAATTATGGTTATTGTAGAAATACCATTTTGCATGAAATCCACAGGCACGGAATCAATAACACTGGAGCGGGATGAATAGTGCCTACAGATGCAGACAGTCCCAGAAGCGCAGTTGAGACATCCCCAACAAGAAAATAATTTCTTCCATCTCTTTTATTTGTTGCCTGCTCTGCAGTTTCTTTTCTCTATGGCATTAGCCATAGAATTAATGCAAAGACAAAAAAAAATTTCTCTTTGAAAAAAAGGCCTGTGGGGCCGAGGCAAAGGGTCTGTTCCTGGCTTAGCCTCCACTTGTCTGAGCGCTGCTTACTTCAGCTCTCTGTCTAATCTCCCCCAGCTGGAACTTTGAGGGCAGCTGAACATACCTGCTTGTAAGTCATTTGGAGATTTACAGCTAAAAAGTAATATGCAAAACATTACATAAACATGGATTGATAAAGTTTTCTTAGAGCTTTAAGTGACACAGTTTTGCTGTCCTTATCCATAGCAAGTACACTACGTTACTACATCCTATTACATGGGTAGCCTATTGAAACTGGTGTGATAGTATGCGAAATAAGGGACTACCAGAGTTGGGGAGGAAGACAACCTGCCTTGGCTTAGCAAAGCTGTCTACTTTCAACGATAACGAAGTAAAAGATTGTTCAGATTTGGGGAATTAGCTTTATTGAATTGCACTCGGCGTTTGTCTCATTGTGATGATTAGTAAAACATCAACTTATTATTTTGGTAATGCTCTCATGAATATACACATTACTTGGTGTAGCCTGTATAGGTATTTGATTAGACCATCTCTTCTAAGAAGATTACTTTCTTTTGGAAGAAATAAAGCAAAATTTGAGATACCTTTTTTCTAACTATGTTTTGCATCACATTTGACAGGAGTTATTTAACTATTGCTACTACTTAGGAATCCTCTCTAGCAGTCTTAACAGTCTCCCACAGAGGAAGCAGGAATGACCCCAGGAAAACTATTAAAGCTGACAGTGGTTTGTCACAGGCAACCATTAATGAATACCGTGGAGGATTTGGTATCCTTCTGCTCATTGTCTTGCCATAATTCATACTCGATATCCCACAGATTATGCAGAATGACTGTCTGTTGTAGCTGCACATTTAGGCAAGCAGATAGCATCTTTTGAGTTGGTGGAAATTACAAGCCAGAAATAAATGGTAAGATCTGTTTCCTGAGGGTGAATACTTAAACAAGGACTCCGTCTTTACACAGCCAGTTAGGTTTGGGGTTTGGTTTTGTTATTTCCCCTTTTAATTTCCTAGTACAGGAGTTACGTGTTTCGGTGCATGAAAATAGTTTTGTATAAACTTTCAGTCAATCAGAACAGCTTGATACAGTTCGTTTTGGTATCTCAATCTTCATCGTGACAGTTTGCCAGTATTCAGAGTAAAATGTAAAACCTACAATCACAATGAGATAACATAACATACCTTCCATCAAACTCAGCTGTACTTCCCAGGTGTAGCATACTCTACAGTTCCACTTTTAGGAAAGAATAAAATTTTCAGATGAAGCAAAGAAAAAAATCTGAAGCATGCTAACACATATGTGTACATATAGAGAAAAAAAATACTGCCTGTAGAAAAAAACAGAATTCTTCATACCGGAATTTAGATTGTAGAGATTGCAACAGAAATACCCTCAGTGCAGACCCCAGTAGCATTGCAGGTGCTATGTTTACATCTGTAGGAAAGGAAATAATCTGAATTTGTTGTCCTAAATCCTGCCCTTTGTAAGCATAAAATCATAATGATGCCTTGGGGTGACATATGTAGTGAAAGTCATTTTGTTGGGACAGAACTGGTTGTGCCCAAGTCCAATACATATTTACGCCCCCAGAATAGTCTTTTACAGCATAAATAACACTTGCACATACAAGTAGCTATTTGTATATGTAAATGACCTTTTAACAGATAAGCGTGAGTATGACAGCACAGGCATAATTCAGCTCTTGGTTCACAATTTAGGGTGCATTTTCATGTTGCCCTTAAGCCAGTCAGTCTATCTGCTCCGCTTTGCTTCCGTCCCCAGCTATTGCATCCCTTCTGGCAGTATCAGCACTCATCTGGCCAAGCAGTACATCAGATCAGAGACTTGATTCAGTGGAAAACTAAGACTGGGGAGAAAAGTACTTGCTTTCCAGACACATCAACCCTCTCACCCAGCTCACCACACAGCAGCATAATTGCTAGGCACAAAGGTGGGATCTCCCAAGTTTGCAGGAAATTTGTCCGTAGAGAGAAGCTGCCAGCTCGGAGGCCAGCAGCTCCTCGGCAGGCATGCACGGGGAGGCGAGCGGGGAGAGGGCTGAGCAAGCAGCACACTGCTAGATTGCAGACTGATGCTTGCTTGAGGCAGGGCTGAGCCCACAACAAAGGTGCAGCTCTGAAGGAAAGAGATTTTTCCAGTGGATCCACTGGAAGTTGCTGGACTGGAAAGAAAAGTGGCACAATGGGATTTCTTAAATTTTTTTCCAATTTTTTTCAAGGCCCCCCCTCCAAACCCAGAAGAGTTAAATTTGTGCTATTTTAAAGAGTAGCCTCATTATAATTTAGTGTAAAATTAGCTTTATTGACCAGAAGCCCTTGCTCTGTTTTGCTGTGCTATGAGGAAAAGATGGCAAGCAAGCGAGCATCTGCACGGCCCCGGCAGGACGGAAACCCTCTGTGCGTGTCTGCATATGTGCAGCCTTACGCCCACCCTTACACGTGTGGCCTTCAAACCGCCCGTTTGAAACGATATGATACTGTTCTGTAACCGTAATTTGAGCTGCGCTGAATCTGAAAACTCCCAAATTATTAAGCACTAATTATAAAGCATATTACCTATCACGTTGTTCAGTCAGCCAAGCCTAACATGCAACTTGAGCTATTGTATGAACCACACGTATAAGTGCTGAAGTTGTTTTTACGTACTCCTAGTGGGACGTTAGCATTTCAGACTTCCACTACCTAGTTTGAACCCGCACAAAAGCCAATAATATAGAGGCTAAGTGGATGTCGTTTTAAAAAAGTTTTTTCTTCATATTATTTGCTTTATAGTAACTGCCTGTACTAGTGTGGACTTTTCTTATTACTCTATACTTAAATGCAGTAGGAATAGACAAAAAAGCGTTGCTCGTTTAGGGATAGTTTGTTATTTTGCACTGTACATTTTTTGTATGTGCTTATGTAAGATACTTTTGAAGTTTAAATCAAATACAGCAGTCTTCAGTTCCACTCTAAATATTTGGACACTGTAGAACAGCTGTGTGCTATTAAAAAGCTATGACAGTCTGCTTTGGTGGACAATCAGGTAATTCTTGAAGCTATGTTAATGAGCTATGTAGTGTTTTAGAAACCTTCCAGACTAAAAAATACCATGGCTAAGAGGAAAAAGAATAGGGGGTTTTGTGCATCTTTCTCAATAAGTAAATAATACATGCAACATGATCATTAAGCTATTTAAGTGGTAGTTTGATGACGGAAGGTTTTAGTCCAGATGTATTAAGGACAGAAGATTTTTAAACTGCGGTGTAAGCCCATCCTGTTATATCCAAAATCTTACCTTCATAAGAAGATGTAACTAACCAGTAACAGCTTGGTGCAAAACTGTTTTCACGGTAACTCCCTTTAAAATATGAACATAAAAATCATGAGAATTCTGTCCTTTAATGGAGAGATCCAGACCCATCTAGTTTTCACTTGTCATTACAAAACTGTACATTCATTTTCCAATAACTTCAGAATTTTCAGTTGTGTTTCTACACTGCTCATTTCTAACCTCATGTGAGAGTTAGCATGTGCATGCCTGTGACTGGTTTTTAGGGCTGTGATGAATGGTCTACATAAAGAGCCGTCAAAGTAAGATGCATTTACTGAAATTAGCACAGGATAGAGTTGCACTGAGCACTGTTGCAGCTCGTCAGTTAAACACCACTTCAGTGCTCTCTTCTGCTCACTTCACTTGATTTACATAGAAATCAGGTTGAAATTCTTGGCCTGTATCTGAAGGTTGCCAGGACTCGTGGCATCAATACTTTGTATGAGCCTCCACAGATATTACTCAAGAGCTGCCTACCGGGAGGACAAGGAAACCCTTACGGCAGGAGTAGGGGCCGCAGGGGCAGAAGATGGAGCTTCCTTGGGAACCAGTTAGAAAGCTAAGAGCAACCTTTTGCAGAAGCCACAGCCATCACGTCCCACCTGCCTCCACCACTGTTGCAAGGCACATTTCTTCAGTTTGTCTGTGGGCAATAAAAACATAGGACTGGTTACATTTACTTATTTATTCAGTTGTGTGATCTACTAGAAGAGAACCTCCTGCCACTCGCACACATCTCACCCATTGAGAGGAGGCACCAGCCAAGCGCGGCTCACAGTGATCGCCCTGCCCTGCATGGGAGGCTTTGGTGGTCCACCCTCAGCAGCGTGGTGCAGGAGCCCACCCAGACTGCGATGTTCCAGTTTCCTCACACCATGAGCCCTCCTGAAATTCTTCCCAACACAAAATTTCCATGCTCCCCTGATCTGGTATCCCGTGATCTGATTTCATACTCGGCTAGTATAAATCTGCTCCGCTGTTGCCTAGGGCAACATCGGTCTTGTTTAATATCTTTGTCGATGATCTGGATGAGGGGATTGAGTGCACCCTCGGTAAGTTTGCAGACGACACCAAGTTGGGCGGGAGTGTTGATCTGCTCGAGGGTAGGAAGGCTCTGCAGAGGGACCTGGACAGGCTGGATCGATGGGCCCAGGCCAACTGTATGAGGTTCAACAAGGCCAAGTGCCGGGTCCTGCACTTGGGCCACAACAACCCCATGCAGCGCTACAGGCTTGGGGAAGAGTGGCTGGAAAGCTGCCTGTCGGAAAAGGACCTGGGGGTGCTGGTCGACAGCCGGCTGAACATGAGCCGGCAGTGTGCCCAGGCGGCCAAGAAGGCAAATGGCATC
>NW_008795702.1:2475894-2496939 GCF_000699145.1 Aptenodytes forsteri | reverse complement strand
GGTGTTGGGTTGATGGTTGGACTCGATGATCTTAGAGGTCTTTTCCAACCTCAATGATTCTATGATTCTATCTCCTCACTCATTGCATATCCCTCAGCAAGTGCCAGGGAGCAGCAGGAGCAGAGTCACCCACCACAGGGGCACACATGGGAGCAGAGGAGCTCCCCAGCACCAGCTCTGCCCTCGCCAGTGGGCGCCATCCCACACGGCCTGAGCGCAGCCAGGAGGCGCAGACGGTCCATCAGCAGTCCACAACGAGTGGACACAGCAGGGTCATCAAGCGAGGTCCGTCAGGAGCAGCAGGAGACAGGGCTGCAACACGGCCCTGAGGCCCACCCGGGAGCAAGGGCCGGACGAAGGCCCCAGCCTGAGCTTAAGCGGGGCCGGGGGGCCCAGGTGGGGCTGACCAGGGTGGTTCGGGCCTGCCGGGGCCCTCCCCACTCTCACAACACATTGCTCAGACTTTTTGCTAACCACAGATTTCTTTTGTGGACCAAAAATCTGAACACAGTAATTTATAACCACAAAAAAAAATAAAAGAAAAAAAAAGAAAAAAATTTTTTTTTTTTTAGTGTTTCCAGCACCCTGATTCCCCCTGTTGCCACCAAGGTGATGTGATTTCTCAGTTTTGTGATGCTCGCGTTCCCCCTGTGATCGCCACGATAACTGAGACCATCTGTCCACAATAATGGACCAACGTGCCTTTGCGCTGGCTTTCCCTTGCCCAGGGATGGCACCTTTCAACTGCAGTGTTTGAGACATCTCCTTTTTTCTACCTCCCCCCTTACAATGGCTCCCATTCTAAATTCGTGGATAGTCCAAAATAATCGGAAAGTGAGCGAGATGAGATCTGTATCAGACCACAAAATGTAAGGTAGACACACCCGAGAGTGTTGTCATTGACAGTAGAAGCTATTCCCGGTTGAGGAGACACACACACCCCCCATATCTCCCTCACAACTTCCTTGCCGGAGCTCCTGCAGGGTGGCAGGAGAGCTGGAAAAGCAGCTCGGGCAAAAATGCACCGACGTGAGCGGAACACGACGCTGGCGGTCGATACCCTCTGCTGCCCTGTCCAAGGAGCGCTCTCATGGATGGGCTGGCTTCCCCAGGACAAGTGCCAATGTGCTGAGAGAAAGGGATGCTGCGTCCTCTGGGATTTCAGTTTCTCAAACCCAAATATGCATCCAGTGTATAAAGAAACCCAGGTTTTCTTGGAACGTTTGCCGTATTGTTCAGCCAGAGCTCAGCACGATGGGGTCACAGCGTTATGCACCTCATGATATTGCAAAAGCTATAAATAGGAAAGTGATTATCTTGCCAGATACCTGCTGATACAGGAGGAAAACACCAATATTGAGCTTCTGAAATAACAAAACCACACTTGGGTCAGTGCCAGAAGATCTGCCTTAAGGTACCGTTAATGCCAGAACGATCAAGTGGTCAAAATAACATCAGCAAGGTTGCCAAGACAAAGATAGCCTCGGAAGCCTAAAATTAGCAACTAGGAATAAGTAGGCTTTTCCCCCCCCAAAAGTGGGTAGAGATATTTCAGAGGAAACAAAACTCTGTTTGCCTCATAAAGTAAATTGAAAAGCATTTCCAAAAAGTAACTAAAGTAACTGAAAAGAGAGAATGTTCTGCTAGGAATTAAGTGCCTTTGCCAAATACACCAATACCTTTGGTGCTGCAAATATTAAAATGTTTTCCTATGATACATTTTCAGTTCATAGTATTAGAGAGGCATGATCTAATAATCTGAGAGCTACTCTGAGTGCCAAGAATGCTTTCACGTGACCTACCAAAGGCTTTGGAAGAAACAGTACAATGTAATCAGGGATTGCAGAGTTCATCATGCAAAAGCATTTCTCTCTAATTCTGCATCTATATGTAAATTTGGGATAGGATCCCATACCTAATGGAGGTGTCATAAAGATTAATTAGCTAGGTCTATGTTCCACAAGACAAAGTGCCAGATCTTTAGAGGCTTAAGTATCTTTTTAAAATCTGAATTTTAAGGGCCTGCTTGCACCGAGTTTGTTGCAGGATCAGGGCCGTAATCTGCAATGTACTTTCAAGCGTAAAAGTGCACAAAGTTGTTAAGAATTATTATTTATTTTTGGCCAGTCAGAGTCTCCCTGGTTTAATCTTTTTAAGTCTCCCCAGAAGTTATTGATTTAAACATGTTTTTATTTTCTTTTTGCTGGTTTTGGAGACTGTATATTGTTCAGCCTGCAGCTCAGAGTTCAAAGTGGTTGTCTGGCCACCCAGATGCCTCTCACTTGGGAGCTCTGTGAAAAAGCATCAAATCTTCCACTGAGATTTTTAGCACTTTTTCTTTCTTAACTTAAATCACTTTAACTTAAAATGCTGTCACTGCAGTGATGAACGGCTATTGATGGTAAAATGTTCTTGTCTACAGCCATCCCTGTCTTCATCACAACAATAATTCTGCAGACATTGACCGAGATGCTCTCAAACCAGCTAATGGATGTAGTGAGTTTTATAACATCAGTTATCATGCGACAGATTCGGTGCCTTGCCAATCCTCCACCACACTGACTGTTTGCCCTTAGTAGGGCAATGCCTAATGAGTAGTATCTCCCAATTAATGGTTTCATAATCTGGCTCTGTCATGGTAAACAAGTAATTCCTCGTTAGAAACCACATGCAAAATGTAATCATTAGGGCAATTGCTGCTATTAGCTATTACTGTCTAATTAGTCATCTACAATGTACAGCACAGTACCAAGAGAACTACTTGTAATGATCTCTTGGAAAGGAAAACAGAAATACTCTATAATTTCCAAAAGTGTGACTTGAATGCAGTAATTTACTGCACAGCCTCACTCCAAACATGAGTCAGGCTGTATTTATTTCTTGTCTTGTGCATCTGAGCTAACTACCTTGAGGCAGCGGTATAAAAATCAGTTGCTGTGACTCGCTTCTTGAAAAATTATTTTGCTGCTTCTTAAAATCTTGGCCTGCTTGACCTCAGCAGCCTTCACCAGTTTGAAAATGCAAGTCATAATCCTCTGTAGGGATTTAGCCAGGTGTCTATTACAGCATGTAATCTGTGATACAGCTTCCAATATTCACGCTGCAGAAAGGTTAAGCCCCCCGTCTTTCTTCCTGAGTAAAAAAGTCCATGAGGTGTTAGTGTGGACAGGAAGCAGATTGAAAGAAGCAACATCTTCAATCAAGCCCTAAGCCTGTGTGGATGCCACTGAGGAGCCATCCTGATGAAAGGCAGGTGGCTTCGCCTGAGCGGCAGCGCTCAAACTTTAAGCCTCAAACAGCGGCTGCAGCACCGCTGCCGGCTCCCCTGCTGACGTTCAGAGGTCATACTACTGCTAGACCTCTGTTTTTAACCAAAATCCTCACTCTAGGGTCACCGTCCCATCCGTCACCGAGTTGTTGGTAAGACACGCTCCTGCCCAGCGGGAGCAAGGCCAGCCCCTGCGCCCCGTCCCAGGCAGGGACACTTGCAGAGGACCTCAGACACCACCATAAAAGTTCAAGCTGGCTGGCACGAACAGACGTCACTGTGTGCTAAAACAAACTAAGTCCAGCTAATTGAGGGGAAACCCTGCTGGGACCAGTCAGCCCTAGTCAGCAGCTTCTCAGGTAACTCTGCTTTTTTCCAGCCGGGGCTGAGCGTGACCAAACCGTGTGATACAGCCACGTGCCTTTGCTGTGCCTGCAAAATGGGTACCTCCTCCTAAACCAAAACTTTTAGACTATGTCAGTAGTTCTGGTAATATTTTGAATTCCACGAGCATTCTAAAACAAAATAAATAGCCACTTAGTTTGCCTGCCTGCAAGGAGCTATTCAGTATCAGTCTCCAATTACTGTACAGGAAAATAGTGGGTTTCTTTTAGATGGTCGTGGTGTTGGGAAAGCCTCAGCTACCTTTTACGCTAATTGGCAGTAAAGTGTTCAGAAGTATTTATTAGAGTTTAATTATTTAGAAATCTCCTAATGGCTTAAATATCATTTTGAAAAGTTATAAATATTTTCCACCTTGTCCAGCTGAAGAGCTGCTGCTTGGAAGTCTTAAATAAAGATCTATTTACGGCTGCCTGCTGGTCACAAAATTACTTACCGCTGCTAATGCTCCGGTCCTTTAGATGCCCCCAACACAGAATGGGCTTAGTTTTCACAAATTGGGGAAAGTTTCTCTTTGTTGTAGTCATTTTACTAAGATAGAGGTCTTAAAGAGGATTATCACAGAGATCAAGACATTAAAAAACGTAACTAATCCCAGTTAAATTAATCGTTTTCATACTTACATGTACTAAAGGACGTTCATGTAGGGTAAGACCCCTTTACACTGTTTTGGTGACGTAAATATGACTTAACATGCAAATTACATTTAAGATGAATTAGAATCATAGAATCACTGAGGTTGGAAAAGACCTCTAAGATCATCGAGTCCAACCGTCGACCCAACACCACCACCCACTAAACCATGTCCCTAAGTGCCTCACCTACTCATCTTTTAAATACCTCCAGGGATGGGGACTCAACCATTAGAAGCTGTTTAAACCAAGTTGCTGGTAGAGAAAAATGCGAATCTGACTCCAAGCCTCTGAAGCAATAATCACGTTAAATATTTCAAAATTACATCAGTGACTGCCATGTCAGTAGGCAGAGGGGAACTTACCTAAACTCATCATTTCTCTCCCCCTCCCTGTGTTAGAAAAAAAGGACATTTTTTTAATCAGCTTATATCGTCTTAGATTTTTTTTCTCCTAATTTCCTCTCTAGAATACTGAACTCCACACAGGTTATTTTGGTGTCATCAAATCATTCACCTCTTAAAAGAGAATTGCGTGCTATAAAATTAAAAGAATAATTCAATTTATTGGGGAGGATATGCCTGAAGTTAGGATTCTCATTTGCAGTCATGTCCTTACCCCAGGGTTTCAGTGGCAGGTTGTGCCACTGACATGACCGCTGGCAAGAGTTTCAGGTGCGGGACAGCACGGTGATTCTGACCCATTTCTCACTATACTCTGCCATTAATCGGAGTAGCCTCATCCTTCCCAAAAAGCTTTGTGCCCACAGAGATGTGGACTACCATTCAGTAGCAAGCTGATTTTTAGCATTCACTGCACCATTCTTTTAGGTACCTTACTGCTACCAGCTCTCACGATCTCACTGCGTTCGCACTAGCTTGTGTTTTGTTAGAGCCCTGGCTCCCAGCGTTCTCTGATTATATTGGCACCTCAGCTTTTGCTAAAAAGGAAAAGGTGAAAGAAAAAGGAGCAAAAGAAATCAAGTCTTATATACAGAAAGAAACAATACGTCCCACACAATCTGGGTTACCCGCTGGAAGTCATAAAACATGCCTCCTCCAGCATCCAGGGACTAGCGGATCAGAGCGGCTTTAGTTTTTAACATGAAGAATCACAACAGACTCAGTGGTTGCTTGTGGAGCAGGAAACCAAAGCCATCCCTCAGCAGTGCCTAATGCACCTGTCTGGCTACCCAGGAGCATTTATTTGCTGGGTTTCAACACCCGTGACCTCCCAGTGAAGTCGCTTTTACCAAAGCGATGACAGAAGCATATACATTAGGGGTACGCAGGCAGCTTCATGGTGACAGGCACAGAAGTGACCAGATTTTTCCAGTAAACCTTAGAAAGGTGTGATTCACGCAACTCTCAGTATTTTCTGCAAAACTGATATTTACGTATAGTCAAAGGGTCTGGAACCCTTACAGATTTCACAATATGTGTGTTTTCCCTAAGGAAAAGAAAAGGCCTAAGTGAGTTAGCAAATCCTGGCGTTTGTGTCTGATACATTAAATGGATCTTAAATAATAAAAAATTCGGTGTTTTCTCTATTCTGCTTGAAACTTATTTTTGATTTAATAAAAAATTCGGTGTTTTCTCTATTCTCTATTCTGCTTGAAACTTATTTTCACTGAAACTTATATTCACTGTTTTATTCAAAAGGAAGGCATAGAAATAGCAACCGTGAGCTTGAAATCAGAGCTGTAACAGGGACTTATTATAGACACATTTTACAGAGTATTTTCAGTTACAGCTGCATGCTTTGAAGCTGTCAGTGTAACAAGCAGTGTGCTGCTTTTCAAATAACCCTTTTTGTTGCCTTGTAGGTTTTTTCCCTAACTTCGAGTCCCAGTGAATCGTTGTCAGTTTTAGCATTCAGCTGTATTAATGGGAAAGAGAGAGAGAAAGAAAATAGTATTTCCCCGTCCAGGTAAGAGGACGTTGCCAGTGGGGAGGTCAAAGTGAGTGCAGAAGTCCTTTTGCTTGTGTTTCGTGGGGGTATGTCAAAGAGCAGAGCAGTGGCCAGGGTGGAAACTGATGTTTGAAACCCATTTCCCACACTGGATGGCACTGAATCGCTTCATTGCCCTGAGGCTTTGAGACGGAGAGAAGCTTAACTGTAATTAAAAGAAAAGGTTGATTATCATACCAGGGCTTGTTCTGTTTTCAGGGTAGGTGAGGGGAACTCTGATTAATGACAATAACAGCTACACTTACGCCCCTATCGAGCACTGCTAGGTGTAGGCATGGGCATCTTTTTCCCCAGCAGTGCTGACCATCGGTGAAAAGAGGCATGGCTTCTTCCACAATCCATATGTAAGGTGGAGGGAAGGATACAGACCAGCGGTTGCTCTCTGGAACAAACACAGAATGAACAAGTAGCAAAATATTAATGTACTGTTGAAAGCTGAAATTAGATAGACGTGATTCAGTGCAGCCTACGGGGTCTGATATCTTGGCAACTGCTGCAAGATATCCCCAATCTGCAGACAAAATAGCCTTTGTGAAGAAGCAGAAGACTGTAGTGTACAAGTTAATGCATCAAAAGGCGAGGAAGAGAATAATTCACTTTCACCTTGCTACAGAGGACAAGCAGCAGTAAAAGCTGTGCACTGTTGGCAAGCTTTTTTTGTTGCTGTTTTTAACTCAACCCCCAGTTCGGAGCTCCAGCCACCTCGGCAGCGTTCCAGCTGGAGCTGCTGACATCTCCCACCTAATCAAGTGCTGGATTATCTTGTCCTGATAAATTGGAGCTGGTACTTCATGAAAAGTCTTTCCCGAAGTACTTCACTACCCTGTAATAAGATGGCAGATGTCTGAATCAAGCCCCAGAGCTGGCAGAGCACTGTTTTTCTAATGGCTTTTGGTGGCGGGTGTAAATGTTTTAAGGCAAGCCGGTGCTAAGCTGGGAGCACAGTTAAGCATGATAAATTTCACGCCTGGGTGAAAGGAAACTTGCAGGTGTACTGGTTCATACTGAGTACATGTGGGCTGCACTGCTGACCTCAAAACACTTGCCCTAAAAAACACGTCTTTTGTGAACAGAGCTCTTGAGGAACGTACTGGTTTTAAAAAGAAATTCTCTTTGGCTGCTGCATCTTTCTAGGAAGGGTCGGAGTTACTGAGCTAGTAGAGACTTGCTTACTGTTCTCGGTCTTTTGTGACTCGATCGCTGGTCTGAGTCATTCAGGGCAAATAAACTCTTTTCTTTCTCTAAAACATACTAAGAAAAATGTTTATGTTACAGAAGCAAGGGTGCTGTATATGTGTGTGTTTGTACACTTACTTCAACAGGTAAAATACCCGGGATAAAGCTCGTTAAGATAACGGGTATTCCTTGCAAGCATTTGTGGTTTCTTTCTTGGTTTCACTCCTGGAGAAAAAGCAGCAGTTCTCATGTGCCAGACAAGAAACATCTTTATATGTCACAGTCATATATATATATATATGACATATACTATACCGTGCCTCCGTGCCTCTTGTAACACTGCTTTGCTTCTTTTCCAGGGGAATCCCTACATGTGCAATAATGAATGTGATGCAAGTACCCAAGAACTGGCTCATCCTCCGGAACTGATGTTCGATCTCGAAGGAAGACATCCCTCCACATTTTGGCAGTCCACGACTTGGAAGGATTATCCAAAGCCTCTTCATGTTAATATTACGCTCTCCTGGAACAAAACCATTGAGCTGACAGATAACATAGTCATCACTTTTGAATCTGGCCGTCCAGACCAAATGATCCTGGAGAAATCGCTCGACTATGGACGAACATGGCAGCCCTACCAGTACTATGCCACGGACTGCTTAGATGCTTTCCACATGGATCCAAAATCAGTGAGGGATTTATCGCAGCATACAGTCCTAGAAATCATTTGCACAGAGGAATACTCTACTGGGTACATGACAAATAGTAAAATAATCCACTTTGAAATCAAAGATCGATTTGCTTTTTTTGCTGGACCTCGGCTTCATAACATGGCTTCTCTTTATGGCCAGCTTGACACAACCAAGAAGTTAAGAGATTTCTTTACCGTCACGGATCTGAGGATAAGACTGCTTAGGCCAGCAACTGGAGAAATATATGTAGATGAGCAACACCTGGCACGCTACTTTTATGCAATTTCAGACATAAGGGTATATGGAAGGTAAGAGAATATATACCTTTAGAAACAGGCATGTATGTTTGGTTTTAGAGGTTATTCAAAACCGTTTATGTCCCCAAACACGATGACGTTTTCTGCCGAGACGTGTTCGCTGGAATCGGGCTCAGTTGAAGTCTGTTTCTGGTCATACTGGAAGTTTCTGACTCAGCGGCACAAAGTCCCGGGTGTTCGCTGTCACTAGTCTGGGATCTTAAGCCCTAGGTCTCACGAGCAGGATGGTATTAAGAGTTTCGTACGTTGGCTCAGGAATTCACCCTGGCATTAGGACATTTTCTGCTTTTTTACCGTTGGAGCCTCATCTGATGGCAGTTAACTAAAAAGATTCTGTTTTATCGTTTGACTTTTTCAGGCCTTTAACATAAGCTGTGAGTGATACAGCAGCCCTTGCGCGGACCCCTCCCACTAGGTCCGGCTGTGAACTGCCTGTGAACAAGGAAGGCGGCAGAGATTAGAGTCCATTCCTTGTACTTTAATTAGCTCTGAAATGCAGTGAAGCCTCAGTAAAACAGAAAAAAGCAACAGTGTTTTGGAGAGACTGATTTGAATAAAGCAAAGATGATTACTCAGCTGGGTTCAAGACAGATAGTCCCTCTGGGGCAAGCAGCGGCTGGTATCAGGTGCCGTAGTCCCAAAAATAATAGCTGTGCAATGACATTCCTATCGGGAAATTTTCTTCCCAACTCAAACTAGCAATTGACTGATGACCTCAGGCAGGAGGGTGATATCCTTTACAGGTGTCTTGGATGCCAGTTTGTTCAGAAGAAATAAATGGGACCTTCTCTAATAGCAATTCACTCACCTCTCTAATGTACCTTTTCCTTCTCCTCTGTTTCTTCTATAGGGAGTTCAAATCTTCCTTTTTAAAAAACTTTTTTTTTTTTTTTTTAAAGAGAAGCTAAGTATCAAAATGAACAGAAAAGCTAACATATCTTGGAAGGCCAGGGCATTTTTTGCAGACACAAGACTGAGTGAAAAAAAATAGAGACAGTGATTATATAAAACACTGGTGACTATATTTGTATTACTGCTGTAGTGAGTTTGCCATTTTCTACCTCTTTCATACAAGCCTGTCATGTTCATAAGCATTTCCGTATTGCAAAAATCAATACATAAAATCAAAATAGAATCAAATTACTGTGATGTAATCTATTGAGAAATATTCCTCTAACTTTATGTAAAGGAAGGATTGATGCCACATACAGATTTGAATGCATAAGTGCTTTTGCAGTGCTGATATGTTTTTATATGACATCAAAATACATTTCTTAGGACCGTAGATTTAGCATGCAGTTACAAGCTTCTGTGTCCACACCAAATACATAGGCATTCATACAGAATCACTAATTGCATGTGTGAAAGTGTAAGGTAAATGTTACTGTTTTAATTCTTATTGTAACTCTCATTAGTTACGTTGTAAATTATTTTTCAGCAGTCTCTTGAGAGGGCTAAGTGGATCATGGACAGCTTAAGATACTGTTTGAAATAGTTTAGTAACATTAGCCTCAGTATATAAAAAAATAACACGTGTTCTATTTAATGTGTGTCCTTTCTCCATTGGACCCCACATAGGTTAGCTCTACAGAGGGATCAGATCAAAGCTTAGGATTTGAAGGTCCTTACGCTTTAAGGAAAGGCTGCTCCCCATCTGAAAACCCATTTGGAGCTTAGTCTGACTTCAATTAAACTATCAGTACTTTATCAAAGAAAGCATCTGAAGGATTAAAAAAGAGTGCATTGCATGCAAATTAGAAACAGAAACCTTCCGAGCACATCTGGGCCACGGCAATCTTGTGAAAAATTATCTATAAAAATGAAGCGTGACTGTACAAAGAACTTATCTGATGCTGATGCTTGTTGTCTAAATGCTGCAGTAATTGGACACGTGCTTTAAAAGAACTATCTGATGTGTAATAGTGTCTCTCTAGATTAGAGTCACGTGAATTCTTATCACTCTTCTGCTAATGAGAAGAACAGCTCTTTAGGGATTTGGTGGTCTTTCCTTCAATATGGAGTGAGCCCTCCCTGCTGAAGAATTTATGGGCTTGCTTACTGCTAGAGTAGCTGTGGGGCTGCAGTACGCAGCCCCTGATTATTTAGTCGCACCAAAAGTAACTTGCAATAGGCCCACTGTCACCTGGGTTTAGGTGTTTTTGGTCTCCTACCAGAAACCTTATAGGGCCCCCCCGAAGAGTCCCCAAATCAGCATTATGGCCATGTGCCCTGGCACGCCCCGAGCATGGGAACACGATGGAGGGGAGCAAGGTTACCAGGGGGTTTGTGCTGCTGTTTCTGATTCAGCTGAGCTTTCCAGCCCTTGCAGTTAATTTAGAATGTTAACTGGAAATTAAGTTACTTTTTTTTTTTCCCCTACAATGTTTCATATTCTGGGGTTTGAGACCTAGATATTTATATGCATTTAGTAAAGCTAGACTAGGCTATTCCATGAGGACGGGATACAAAGGGACGTTACCAAGGAGCTTGACATGTGGTGGATGAGTGATGCTAGCAGACGCATTTTAAAGCTAGTCCTTTTACTGAAAAAAGTAACCTGTAGGTTAAATATAGTTAAAATCACCAAAGCTCATAATAGCATATTTCTAAAGGCAGCATAAAATGTAATTTGTTTCACACTGTATTTTAAGGATCGATGACAGTGAAAAGCATCTCTCTCTTAAAGCTGCCATATTTAATGTACAAGATGTTGGAGTAGTTAATACTTCACAATGAATTATAGATAGGAGATTTGCCCACTTAATATAGGGTTTGTTTTGTCATTGCTTTGCATTTTGGTGTGAAATAAGTCTGAGGTGTGTTGCTTCAGAGATGAAAGCCTGTGTACTCCGATGAACGCCTTACCTCCTCTATTACCACCTGTTTATTCATCTTCAATTTACCACTTCCACTGTGTATTTATTAAGATGATGAAAAAAAGGAAGCGCGGCTCTTAGCAATTTCAGCAACCCCATTGTGCTCACATTATTCAAGAAACCTAATAATCCACATGAACTAATTCTGACTTACTGATGGTCTGCTTCTCTAAATCAGGGTGATTTTTTCTAGTGAATAATGGACGATGCAGTGTGCCAGTACCTTAATTAAAGAAAGCCTCTCTTAGTCTTGATCTCATTTTAATTTACAGGGTAATACTACAATAATATCACTAATGGAAGGTACATTAAAGGGCATCAAGTAGCATTAACTGTATTAAATTATGGCACTTGTGTTAATTAACTGCTGAAGCAAGATGGTCCTAACGGCTAGAAAGGTCGACTAATGCATAAATAAAGTCTTCTGGGATGGGATAAGAAAGAGCAGACATTTTTTTCCCCTCGTCTGGCCTTGCTGCAGAGAATCAGAGGGTGTCCTGTGCAGTAACCTCAGGAAGGTTTCTCTCACTTCGCTGCCTGCAGAGGTGGCCTGGATTGTCTGCGAGCTCTGCCTGTCTTCAATTCCACGGGAAGGACAGTCCTGGCAGTAAGCTGTGAGGCACAGCTCCCTTTTTTAACATTTTTTTTTTTTTTTTTAGAAGTTCACTAAAACGCTGATAATAATTCCTTTGAAGTCAAGCAAAAGGTTCCTAGCAGATTTTGGATCAGGCTGCTAAAGGCTTAACCGTGTTCATTCCAAAGTATTTTTGCTTTAACTGTTATATTGTCAATGACGTGTACATTTATACGCTGTAAATTAACTGTAATTCAGGATGCTAGTAAAGAAACACCGCCCCGGTGGCTGGCAGAATGACTAGCTGGCTAAAACAAAGGATCTTATTGCTTTTGGGTGATTAGGTTTTGATCTAAGAGCCACCAGTTTCCTTCTGACACCAGAATATCCAGCCTCTGTACAATGTTATTAAGCCCTTTGGAATTTATTTTTATACTCTTCTCGCCTTGAAGCTTCTGTACTTAAGCCCCAGGGTTTTCTGACCCTGTCTCAGCTACGGTTGCAGTTCCAACAGCAATAGAAACCTCTAAGTCGCAGTACGCGAGTGAAAAGTATCCTCAGTTTTAACAGTTCCTCGCTCTCACATTCTCCCTTCTAAACTTAAATCCATCTCAGAATCTGAATAAATTACTCTGAAGGAAAGCGTATTTGCTACTTAGGGGGTTGGGGCTTTTTTGTCTCTTTAGTCAGCCTGCCCCTCCTGCCAGCTGTGCCCCTGCACCCCTCAGCAGGGCTGTGGTGCATTTGGGGTAGGGGAGTGCCCTTCCTCTTAAAAAGAGCTGATCTGCCCCCCGAGTCCGGAGCTTGGGCTGCAGCCTTCAGTGGACGGTCGCGCCGTGGTGGCTGGGTTGTACCAGGTTTCCTCCTCTGGCTGATTCCACAGGTCCGTTCTACGGATGGATTAATTGGATTAATTCTGTATGTGACTCTGGCGTACGCTTGACAACGCTGTAATAATAACCCTCTGTAATTTACCCAAAAGCAGAACTTTGCCCTAGGGAAGTGGTAATACATAGACGTGCTTTAGTTTTATTTATAATAGAAAATGTTTTCATTAATGTTCAGCTCAGAACCAGACCATCAATATGAAGATATGTAGGCTTCAAGCTTTTAAGGAGACAACTGAATACCATTCTTGTTTCTAGAATTTGTTTACCATACTTGAATACTCTTTGTTTTACAAGAACACTTGCATAAGCGGCTTGTTCCCCTTTGAGATTTTCACTGGTATTTGGAGGAAATCTAGCAGTTTCTCCAATTAAATTATGAATTCATTAGAGAACAGGAAAGAAAAAGAAATGTATGTATTTAAGAGCATGTCGATTTATCTTTAACTCCCAAGTGCAATTAGCTTTTTTAATATATCTACTGTAATATGTCGCTAAGGAAAATAGTCCTTCATTTTCTGTAAACAAATCTAGGATCATCAGGAACTGAAATAATTAAATGGTCACTGTGTTTATTCACACATGAGCAGTCTCCAATGGTTTACTCAGTACAGGTGGCCTGGGTGGGTTTTACTCCTGCCCATGTTCAAATAACGCTGGTTTCCGCCCTCCATCCTGGCGACACAAATCCTGTCCATCAGCTCAGAGGGGTCTCGGTCTTGTAGTGACTGGAGGGGGAGCAGAGCATTAGAGTCTGGACGGCTGACTAGGTCTCTAATTCTGCTATACGCTTTTGAAACTAGAGGGTTTAAATCACCAGGTTTCACTCACCACCTTTGCTCATTAGCATTTGATCATCTTTTCTTGGCTCGTTTTGCAAGATGTCAAGTATTTCCATACCGATCTCCCCCAGCTGTCTTTCAAGGAGGGTCAGTATCGTGCACGATCAGGGTGTTTGAGGAGAGGCACCAAGCCTCTTTGTAGTATAATTCATTTTGCCATTGAACATTAAAGGAGTAGAGATGAAACTCCTGATGAAAGAAATGAGAATTTTTCTTTCTGTATTACTTTGTATGCTGAAAAGCTATCCAAAGAGCCTTTCTGAATAAATTCAGTGATTCCAATATCTTGCAGAAACTTTCTTTCCTTTAAGCTTTTCATTTCAAAAGAGTTCAATTTAATGCACACACTGAAATAAGCTTAAGGATCTCCTGGATGGCATATACAAATGATTCCTGGCACAGGGATGTACTTCAGGTTGAAGTTAAAGCTGGAGTGGTACAACATATTGTCATCTTAAAAGTTTAAAGATTTCCAACTGTTTCACAAGTAACAGGAACTACCAACTTGTAGGGTTTGGTTTTTTCTTTTGTTTTTTAATTTAACGTTCTGATCCCTTCCACGGGTACCAGCGTGGTGAGATTGCCTGCCGTTAGTTTTGTCCATCTCAGTACCTAATTAACATGTGCTTTTTTCCTGGCCACTCCTCACGTGTGAAGTGCCTCAGAAGGTAGTAGTTGAACCCAGAATATCCACGTGCTTTCTCTTGACACAGGTGATGTTTCTCTCTATTAATCTTTTTTGTTCATTGTAATAAATGAGCCATCGTTCAGTTGTGATTTAGGGAAATATTTGAAACTAAGAGAGTTAACTTTGCTGCCTTTCCTCTTATTTCCCTCTAGGACAGTGCCGTAGTAAATGCTGTGTATCACTCCCTATATGTTATAAGAAGTTAGGTATTGAAACGAGACCAGGCCTGATACTAGTTTCAGATGCCATCCTGTAGATCGGGATTAATTTCGGTGAAGTTACCTGTATTAAACTGATGAGTTTCAAATGCGTTCACGTAGGAGGAGTGAGGGAAAACAAGTGATGGAGAGGAGGGGAGGACAGAAGGAAAGAAAGAAAGAAAGGAGGGAGCACAGAAGTAAGGAGGCTGTCCCAGCTTCTGTTTAAAAGAAATGAAAAAACAACCCCACACCTCTCAGTCTTTTCATCCTCTCATCTTCATGTAATAAGGCTGTATGTAAAGCAGGACAGTTCTGCCAAGTCCAGTGATACAGTCACACGGAGACACCTATTCAGAAAACTGGAAAGTGAATTAGTAAAGGTCAAGGTCTAATAGTCTCATTATGTGGGGTCCGTGAGAACCCTTCCTCTCCTTCACTCTTGAGTCCGTCTCTGGGATTAATGGGCCTCAGCAGTACTAGTGCACAGAGGGACTCATCATGGTTCTTACTTGATCGCTGTGGGCTGTAGTGCAAATGAGTCGGCACCAAAGATCCTCAGTAAAACACAGGTAGAACATCTTGTAAACTGGGCTGAACAATAGCGTGAGTTTTCAACACTGCTGTAATTCTGTTTTCATAGAATATAATCTTGTTCATGGAGAAGTAAGAAAAGAACTACAGAAAGAAACGGCAATGCTGTGAATTTAGCAGGCAGTAATATGGTCAGGGAAAAGGAGCCAAGGGGTTATGCTGCAGGTAGCATTCCCAAGAGAACGTCTGGCTGCTGACGCATTCAGGAAAGCATAATGTTAGCTGCAGCCCTTTGCAGGACAACGGGCTGTGTCCTGGTTAGATTCGTGGGACATGGTAGAAATGAAAGGATGCTGAATGGCAAGAGGCATCCTAAGGACATTAGGAGGGAGCAGGAACTGCAGAACTTCTTGATATACTACCACTCCTGTATGAGACCACCTTTAATTTTTGCAGCACACCGAGTCCTTGGAGCCTTAGAGTCTGTCCGTGAACAGCATCTGGTTGCTTACACAACAGTTCATCCAGACTTCTGAGCAAGTAGCAATTGAAAGGAATGATTGGTATGATTTTTGTGCTGGAAATGCTGCCATACTCTGGAGTAACATAGCCGTACTTCACTGATGATTATTTTGACATTTCTGGGGTGATGACCACTGTTTTAAAATAAGCCTAAAAACAAAAACATTTCAGGAAGAGGCTGATAATCCATAGCTTCATACTGCGGGTTAAGGCTCATCAGGCCTTGGGACACACTATGGATAGTGCAATACATGTGGTACATACACATGCCCATATCCCAGTGCTGGAGGGCAGTTTTCTTAAGTTATGCTCTTTCTTTGAACCCTCCTTTGAACATCCTCTGACTTTGATGTTTGTGCAAATGTCAATAGTTGTCTGCTTCTTCCTTGTAAACTCCCTGGAAGACCTTGTGATTCTTTTCTTTTTCACCCTTAAATCCATTTCTATCTTTATGGGAGCTATGCAGTGTCTTTCCTCTCTGCCATGCAGTATCCCCGCTTCTACCCTCTCTAGCTGTGTGTTGGCCTGTAATATGAGCCAGTATCTGATATATTAAGATTTATAAAGTATTTTGAAATACACTTAAGAAAGACTGGTAGAGAAGCACAGTGGATTGTGATAATCTGTCCTCCGTGCACCATCACTCATAAAACAGGCATGTAACGGGAGCACTGGTACAAATGTTAACGATAGCAGTGCTGTCCCGATGACAGAGGGACATGGTGGTTCATGTTTAATTGCATCAGTATTTCTGTTACGCTGCACATTAAACCTATTAACAACCAAAGAGATAAAATTTTATTACAATAAGGATATATACATTGAGATATGCGTCTTCACACTCAACTAATTAGTTGCCATCGACTGTTTTCACTTTGCTCGGTGACATGTGGTATATAAATCATTACAATATGTTAAATGCAAATGGTTGGTAATAGGGTAACCATCTGCTCACTGTTGGAAAGTTAGCAGAGGAATATAGTAAGCTGTACTTCTAATAACGATGCTAAACTCACATCCCTGAAATACCAAATATCTAAAACCAGCTGCCTCCACTAATGCCAACATTACTAATACATCTCTTACCCTTTTCATTTTCAGAAGTAAACCACATACTGTAAGAGGTAATTTTGTTCTTCAGCATGAACTTGACTTCAAGGCTAGAGTCTGTAACAGCAATGTGAACCACTGTATCTCAGAGCCGGATCTTTTTCTTAGATTGCGTTGAGTGCTTTTGAACAGCCAATAAATAATCAGGCTGCCCACTCTTCTCGGGACATCTTTTCATCCACAAATATAATTAAACTCTCTTCCTCCCCTAACCCCTGCTGCCAGGCCCTTTTTCAAGGATGACATTATTTTGTAAGTGATAGATAGTTGGCACATTGCTGTCTGGTAACGTATTACGCTGGAGACCATCCAAGGGTGCCTTCCATCTAATAACCTACCATGCCCTATGAGCGTTAAAGATCACCACCGCAAAGAGGGATCAATTATTTTGCCACAGACATATATTATCAGGGGCTGTCACATACCTTCGTAATGGGCATTTCTGGATACCCAAGTGACGAAGTAATGCATTGGAAAATTAGTAGTGGGACAAGAGTGAAGGACTGCCTGCCAAAGTTGAGGCTGTGCCTTCAAGCTAGAGGAGCTCCTTCTCTCCTTGCCCATTCAGTCATCTGCTGGTCAGGGTCACTATCACAGCGCTGATGTGCTGGCTCCCCCATCGGTAATATATTGCATTATCGCCTGCCAGAGAGATTAATATGTTCCCGTACTGAATTCCCAAGACATGGCTCTCAGCATTAAAGAAGCTGAGGCATTAATTCGGCTCCCACTGTCTGAATGGAAAAGAAGTTTGTGATTTCATCAAAGTCAGATGCTAGCGCTGCCGTGGCTTTCTTAAGCCACGTTGGGAGGGAAGGGTTGGTGTTTGGGGGGTTACATCTGGCATGGTGGTGTCTGATTTAAGATTGTGCTTCCAGGGAAGCACCTGCAGGGGAAGAGGCTGCAGGAGAGCTCATTAGCCTGGCGGTTTCTCAGCCCTTGGATGAATTACAGAATAAGACACTTGCTCTACAGGGTCTCAGAAACCTGCGGCTTTGTGTAGGTGTGCTGTCCTGCAAAGCTTTCCAAGTTTAAAAAAATGTTACAGGGAGACGTTTTTGTGCTAACACATTTTCCTTTGTTGCCTTGCAAGAAAAGAAGCGCTGGCTGAAGGCTGCACACATTTGATGACTCCATTTTGATTCACAGTGAACACTTGCCTGTTTCAAAATGGGTTGTCTGCACTTTAAAGTTATCTGGAGCATTTATAGACAGAGCTGGTGTGATGAGCAGCACTTTATAATACCTCAAAGGCATGGTGCCAGAGCTGGGAATTTGATAAGCCAGGGTCCTGAATTGGATTCCAGCAATGGTCACAAGTTTTAGGAAGCTCTCATTTGAAATTGCAAGCAGGGGAAAAACAGGATTCTTTCTCTTTAATTGCATTAGTTTTATTGAACTGAAGCATTGCTTCAGTTCCCAGAACACTTTATATATATTTTAATGCAAGTTACCAGAGACAGAACGGTTGCAGGACCGTTTATTGTTTCTGACGTTTATATTTGGTAAAACTGATTTTACTCATTTTCCCATTTAACTCTCTCGTGCATTAAGAATCTTTAGACTTTGGGATGGTGTTTACTGAAGTCGTCATAAACATAGTAATTTTCATTTCTTTGATTTCATAATGCTTCTGTAGTGCTTTTGTTTAGGCCTGTTCAGAAAAGCCAGGCCAAGCCACGTGAGCGTGAACTGGAGTCCAGGAACCTCTGGTAGCCTTTTGTGCAGGAGACGGAACATGAAATTCATTCCCTCAGTAGCTGATCCTTTAGTTTTTATTTGATGTATGCTGCTAGCGTTCACTGCGACATAAATGTCCTGGTCATCGGATGCTTCCCATCTGTTGTTTTGGGGGGAGAGGGAGGGTCACTTGAGAGGTTTGGGGGTTTTTAACCTTACGTACCTTGGCTGTATTTTTATAGCCTCATCACATTTTAATTGGCTCTGGATCTTCTCATTGT
Organism: Aptenodytes forsteri; assembly: GCF_000699145.1. Classification (NCBI taxonomy): domain Eukaryota; kingdom Metazoa; phylum Chordata; class Aves; order Sphenisciformes; family Spheniscidae; genus Aptenodytes; species Aptenodytes forsteri. The sequence goes on along the minus strand of NW_008795702.1, from coordinate 2,478,290 downwards.
ATTTATTGAACTGTGGGCAGCTTCTTCCCTTACTTAGAGCTAGAGGCGTTGCTTTTGCCATGTAAGCACAACCAGGAATTGACTTGAAAAAAAAAAACATTTCAAAAAAATTACCATTCCTGCCCCCCAGTTAGAGCACAGCAGGTCCCGCGACCTTCTGCACCACCGGGGAGCGGAGCCGGCGGGAACAGGGTGCAGCGATGGCAGTTGGGACAGGGGACAGAGCTGCAATAGGAGAAGGCGTCTGTTTTGTCAGTGACCCACTTTGGGAAATCCTCCTTCCCTCCTCCCACACCCTGCGTACCTCCAGCTGCTCGTTTCTCACTTTCTTCACTTCTCTTTTTGGTGATCATCGCTCCTTTAGTTGTATCACGTGGGGAGTCGCCACCCGTGTGGCTCAAAGAAGGAATGGAAACTTTCGGCAGGAACATCTCTGTTTAACAATGAAAAAGTAAACCTATTATACTTCGTCAATGCAGAAAATCGCTTGTCGTTTAACAAGCTTCGTTAAAGACACTGTGCTTATGGAACCATGCCTCCCTTCCTTTGAATGCCCCTGAAATAATTCTTCCAGCAGGACAGCAAAACAGCAAGGAGCTAGTTACATTTTTAATCACTTGTGTCCCATAGGAATTGCAGTCTGCCAGCAAGGGCAGCTCCTTCCCCTCTGCAACACAGGAGAAGAATTAAAAGATGGGAAGCTGTGGTTCCAAAATGGCGTGTTAGTTATTAACGAGCTAAAGATCAAACAATCTGAGTGTCATTAACTGCTAATATTCTGCTACTGAAAATGTTTAACCCAATGCACAAGCTAGATCTGAAAAAAAAAAAAAAAAAAGGGTTTCATCCCCCTTTTCCGTTTGTTTTTTCTCCTGAATGGTGAATGGGGAGTGGAGAAACAGCTGGATGAAAGGAATAGGGAAAAGTAAAATAACATTTAATTTCTCCTCTACTGTACATATCTCAAAGTTTCAACAGTGTAGAATCCTTACACACCCAAAGCAGTTTGCATCATTTTAGCTGCTCATCAGGTAGATCAGTTAGTCACTGCAGAAGTAACCCTCAACATGGTGATTCTTTCAGAGGTGTGTCCTTTCGGGCAACAGCCTCAGTTCTGACATGTACAAATATCTGAACACAAGAAGTAACCCTCAACATGGTGATTCTTTCAGAGGTGTGTCCTTTCAGGCAACAGCCTCAGTTCTGACGTGTACAAATATCTCATGTTTTAGACTTGATGTCTTAAAATACACGTCTAGACTTTTGTTTTTTACAGATACGGAGTCACCGTATTGAGAGATCACATTCTGAATCTGTCTTCACTCCAATGGCTACTTTTGGTGACTAATGCAGACTTTGGATTTTGTGGTCTATACGTTTGTTTATTTGTCTGTTAATGCTTCATAAAATACACATGCTTTAAATAGGAGAGATGCAGGAGAGCGATACCACCAGAAGGACAAAGGGTTATGTGTCTTGATTCCAAAAGCAGGCGAAGTATGTACTTTTAACGTAGTTCATTGGTTTCCTCGCTGTACTGACATACCCAGGTTTTAACTAACAAACGCACAATTAGTGTGTGGCTGACAGTCAGCCTGCCTGTGAATTGTGGAGAGGAGATACATATGCTCTAAAGGCTTCATACAAAGATTTTTAGAGGCATTTGGCATTTAAAATGAAACCACCTAAATATGGTTTAGTGCTGGCTCTTGGAAAAAACTGGGGATTTTGTAAATTTTGACTGTGTTTTATTATATCGGGACTTTTGAAAAATCTCTTGCACATATTAGGACCACCAAAAAAAGGGTTCACTCCCAGAGAAAAGGTTCTGCAATTTAAAATGGGCTGAGTGTACGCTGTAATGGGGGAGAGGTCTTTTGGAGTGTTGTGCAAATATTGCTGCAATGCAAACACAATTAATAGAAGATAAAGTCCAGTCTCAATGCCCTGTATACAGGAGCTTCCCCCTAATTCCTAACACATAAAATGTGTACATTTTTATATCCTCATAAGCTTAGCACATTTTAGAAGACACCAGGTTTGAAAATTCAGCTGCTATAACTACATTAGGCAAACGGGAAAGGGAAAGAATTGCCATGAGGCGTAGGGGAGGCTTCATCCTAAGAGACTTGTAGGCAGCAGCCCAGGGCACTGGTCCTGCCTCGCAGCTGCAGGAGCGGGTGCCAGTAACACTGGGAGGGGGCAGCTGCTTTGTCACGGGTGTTACCAGAGTTCGCAGTCTGCAGTGCATGCATCTCAAGAGAAGCCTGTTAGAGACCAAGACTTTTTTTCCTTATTTTATCAAGTTCTTTATCTTCAGAGGTAGGTCAGCATCTGAAAACCCAGAGATTATCATGAAGGGGCGTCGTGGTTTAACCCCAGCCGGTAACAAAACA
>NW_008795702.1:2458102-2475421 GCF_000699145.1 Aptenodytes forsteri | reverse complement strand
CTGTGAAGAAAATTAACTCCATCCCAGCCAAAACCAGCACAAGGGGTAAAACTGAGACAAAACACAGGAGTGATTTGCATAGGGGAAAAAAAAGGAATAAAAATGTTGAATTCTGAATGCTACATTCAACTTCTGTTACAATAAGCTTGGACAGGTGCCAGAAGCTTGTTCCCTTTGTGATATGATTATATGGCCAGTAAGTCATTTGGTTCAGTCAATTTGCTGTATATCATGATAAATCTGTATCTAGCAGAAAATCCACAAAGTTCTGCACTTTTCCCCTCCTGAGGTTCTCTGCCCAACATGAAAGCAGAGAACAGCTTTAGCAAGATCTGGGGGCACTTCTGAGTCCTGTGTAATGCTCCCCTCCTGGCTTGTGTAGGCCAACAGGAGGAGATGCTGAGCAGGCACGAGAACAGATGAGGAAAGATGATGAGCAGTAATGGTGGGGACAGGAGGTCATGACTGCTGCGGGCGCCATCCTAAATCCCAGTGGAGCTGTCTCCTTCCTTCTCCTCTGCAACTCCCTCAGTGTCTGAGAGAGAGAACACAGCGCTAAAACATACCAGAAACAAACACTAACTCCTTCATCCCCAGAAGTACTGCTTACGAAAATATTTACTAATAAAGTGGCCATTATCCTTTTCTTCTTGATTTTTTATTTGCGTAATTCAGGAGGTTTCTGATAATTACGCCCAAGTTCATTAAGGATGAAGCTCTGTGTCATGCAAGAGTTCTTGTTGGGATTCTCTCAGGGCACCTTGTCTCTTCCTACTCGTTAGGTCTTCAGGACAAATCCCTCTTCTTTTCAATGGATGGCAACTCTCTGTCAGTGTGCAAACAAAAAACAATTCATTTTGAACAGCAGTCTCCTTAAGCCCATGCCCTGAAGAATGCTTTAACGCAAGGAAGTTGTTCACCATCTGACTGTCTATGTCCCAAACAGGATCCTGTCCAATCTTGCTAGATCTATTCTGTGTAATAAGCTGCTGCTTGAGAAATAGATGCTGCTAGACATCCCTGTATTAATGACTTTTTTTTTTTCCAAATCCAGGTTCTTTACCTGCATCTATTAGTTTTCTAGTACTGTTCACAGAGCTATGTATTATATTTATTTTATATATATATCCATGCATACATTTTACTTCCAGATTAGCTCAAACATTCTTTGAGAACAGAAACAGCCTGTACTTTTTCCATTGGAGTCTGAGACTGAGGAAGCCTGCTTGACATTTCAGGGAAAACTGAAAAGTTTGTATAGGATTTTAAAAGCTATGTTATGCAAGATAGAATTGCAAAGGTTTGTTCTTCAGTATAAACATATACTGATTGTTTCTGTCAGCAGTATTTCACAATTTGCTTTCCCCTATGACAGTCTTACATTATTCATAACTTGCAATATATTCCTTAAATTTTCAGTTATAAGAGTTTCCTGGTGGGGGTTGCAGAATATGAAGGGAAGTATTGATTTGAAACATTTGAAATATAAATGAAGTTGTTTAGTTCTTCTGGTACATGGAACGTTATAGTCACTGGATCAAATTCAACCTCCCAGCATGTCTGTTTTTGTAGACAACAAAACATGTTCCTGACCCTCAGTGGACAGTGCAGCTCAGCTCTAGCCTCTGTCTAAACATTCGATTTACCCAGTATTTGTTAAAAACAAACACAAATAATAAAAGTTTCAGTGCACTTGAAGGCCAAAAGCAATCACTATTTTATTCTAGTCTGACATTGGGTCAGAATCTTAAGACTTTGCTTTGAAACTACTGGTCCTTTGTCACTTAAACTTATGGAATAGTATCAAAGCAGTATCATCAACCCCATTTCACAGAGAAAGACGTACACAAAGTCTCTTGTCCCATCTCAGGTGAGTTTGGGGCTAGGGCAAGTATTAAATCCAGTGGCAGTCCTGTTTTGGCACTGGGGGAAAACCAGTCGGCGTTGGTGGCACTGCGACGGGCAGGCGTACGTGCATGTCCACACGTGTCTCCTGCTCGCTGCTCCAAGGCCAACGCCAGAAGCCAGGTCTCCTCTCCCTTTCCCCCTCTGAGGTCTAAGAGCTCCTTTCCAGCTGCATCTGACAGGGGAATAGCATTGCCTAGCTCTGGCCACCCACCTCTGAGAAGAACAGGTCATCCATCCATTAGGAGTCATACCCACAGACCATCTATTAATTTACTACGTTCAGATTTTTCTTCGGTAAAAAGCCAGTAAATTTGACCCATGATATCATCTATCTCAAGCTTTCTAATACTAAAGAGCATTTGTAATTTTCCCATCTTTGTGTAATTCCACTGACTTTAATAAAACATAAGAAAATGTTTGCAGAATCTAGCCGATTTAATGGCTTCAAGACAACAATAAGTAGTGTCTATAATTAAGCAGTAATCATATGGTATTTTTGAAAAAAGAAACAAGCTTTCTCCACATGAAGTCAGCAACTGAAATACAGTAGGTGAAAGAAGAATTGTTTTCCCAAATTAAAAAGAAAAATACAGTTAGAACTTTATTTCCTGAACCATTTAAAATTAGTCCCAGCAAATAATTTCATTGTGCTGTGTTGTTACACCAACAGGGCTAGAGATAAGGTGACTCAATAGCTCTTTTTCAGTATCTAAGTTAGCTGTAGGATGCTAAGTTGCTTTTGGCATACTTCAAACACCATGCACAGGCACCAATGGCTCACTTTTCATCTAGTTTTCTTCAGCAGGAGAAGGGATTAGTATTTTTGAAGTATAAATTATTCACAGAAGAAACTTCTGACAGGGATGGCTAAAAGTATCTTCAGAATCAACCCACAGTAATAAATACTTTTGACTAATTTTTTTTGAAAACTCAAAAAAGGCACGATTTTTCCTTTGCAAATGTTTTTGTTCAAAAAATTGTCAAAAATAATTTCTAAAGAGGGGGTTTATAACCTGAAAATAAAACTACACATTTCATTTGACATAAATGATTTTTCCTCCCCAGTTTTTTTCAGTTCAGTCAGTGAACTGAAAAATCAATTATTCGCACGCCTCTACTGGCAAATAATTCTTATCATAATAATTCCAGAGGGAATTATTCTGTGCCAAGGAGTTTATATTGTATGGAATTCAGAAGTTAAAAAATTGAGGCTAGCATGATAAACAATGAGAAATGTTCTGTTTGGTTTTCTCACTTTTCTCTTTCAAATTATGACCTTCAATCAAGATGAAAAACTAAGAGAGGAAGAGGAAAAAAGAGAAACAAAAAAAAGATCTATATATTTTAAAGTGGATTTGGAGTATCTGTTTTGGTAATAAGAAGAAGCCAATTCCCAATTGTTTTAGATGGAGCCGTGAGGCCTACGCATGTTGAAAATCAACCCTAATGAAACGCAAGAAAATACCAGAACAAAACCACGTTTGAAATATTTAGTCAGCTTCGTTTGCTCTGAACAGTTCGTTATGCACCCTCGACTTTGATAGTTTATTCACGAGTAACTTGGAACGCACTCCAGAAAAGAATATAGCTGCCTCGTGCCTTATAATTATCCCCAAAGTTCAAGTTCAGCAACATGACTTTTCAGAAAGGGATCGATTAACCTGCCCAAGGGCGTTCTTCTCCTCAGCCCTCCTGAGAAGCATCAAACGGAGACGCCGTCAGGACCCGGCAGAGAACAATGGCTGGGACGCTGGCGCTCGCCGCAACCTGCCCGGTGCGTCTCTCTTTCTGGTAACGATGGCAGCGCTGCAGAGGGAGAGAGGTGAATCAAAGTCCTTAAACTCAGGTAACACCTAGAAGTAATAGCAGCGATAACCAGCAGAACAGCAAAACACCGGGGGGGAGCAGCAGGACACAGCTCACGTGTGTAAAAAGGTGCCCTTCGGAAGTGGTTGCAGCGATGATTCTCGGGCAGTGGCTTCTGCGGAGACGAGGAGCGAGGTACAAGCCTGAAAAGAAGAATATTAAGCTAGTTCTCAGAATCAAGTGTTAGTTTTGGGCTAGGCCACGTATTCACAATTCAAAGATATTTTACATATTTGTAATTTAAAAATATCTACCAAGAGAACAGGCCACTAAAATCATACGCTAAAAGTTTTCATGTCTGGATTCTCAGGGTTCTCGGAAGAGAACAACCTGAATTACATTTCTGCTATGCCCTCGCTTATCCCGGTGGTTTTCCTAAATGTCCAGGCAGTGCCTAGACATCTCACGGTGATACTGAAAAATAAAGTGTGCTTTTATCAACAGTTCTTTACCTTTCCCCCACACATCTCCTGTAAAACAAGGCAGATGAAAGAAAGGAAATCTGGTTTTGAAGTACATGTCTTTTTAAAGCACTTAAGTCCTGGGCTTTTCAGGGACTGTTAGGTTGTGTGTAACTGTATTTATTAACAGAACTTAACTGGAATGAGAACTCAGCCTTTGTTCTTTATGTGTGCTTTATTGCTGGTTGTGCGTATTGGGGGTACACCTGGAGCAGAAGGTGGCCAAAATATGTAGAAAAAAACCCCGAGGATATGTTCAATATTTCTTTTCTCTTTGGAGAAAAGCCTGACTTCTTTCTGGCGGTTTTCAAAGAGAGGTAAGTGGGGGTCTCCTGATCAACTGCCCGTTGGCGTTGATCAGAAGCGTTCCTGCTGTCTCCTACCCCTTGCTCCGACTCTGCTTCCCTGGCACGTCCCGCATGGCTCCAGCCGCTGCAGGAGCCTGCCCAGCCGGGTGTTTCGTCGGAGCCACCATGAGTTGGGTTGAACCAGCCGCTCTGACAGGGTTAGACAACCTCCGTAAAACGATTCCGCTTTGCATTTGCTTTTCTCTGAATTATGACTCTCTTCCTGGAAACAAATCTTTCCCTGGCCTCTGTGTCTGTTTGGAAGGAAGGTGGAAGTCTCCTCAGGGCTTTGTTTGATGTGTAAAATCCTTTCACCTACATGACATAAACTTAACAAGAGGGCTTAAAAGCAGAGCTGGTCACAGCCAATGCCTATCGGGGAATGAGCAGGGGAGAAGGTTCCTCACTAAATCCTGATACCAGGATCCACAGAAAGGCCTTTCCTGTTACTGACTGCAGTAGGAACAGGACCGAGCTATTCATTGCGTTAAAGCTATCAGAGAGGTCTCACTTTTTCAAGTGAAACCTGGCGTCCAAGGGTAGACGCACGTGGGGTGGGCTGTTCTGCACCTCTTCCGTGCCTATGTGCAGGCATCCCGCCCTAACGGCTGCTGCAGCTGCACGGGGGGCCAGTCCTTGCTGGGTGCAAAGGGACACCCAGCGAGGACGGCGGCGGCGGCGGCATGCTCCTGCACTGAGTCAGGGCTTGCATCGACTGCTCCTCCTGGGAACAGCTCTCAGGGTAGCACAAGGCATATTTTCTCTCCCTTGGAGGCATCCCGTTACAGCCCATACCCCGGCTCTTCCATATATGCCATCCCCGCAGCAGTAACTACTACGGGCACATTCGAGCCTTTAAATAAATGAGTCCATAGGAGGTCTCTTAAACAGAAATGCTTTAAAATCTTTTGAGAAGAGCGGCAGATGTACTGCATCACAGAACTGGTTTCCCTTGTGTCGAATTCTGCATGCACCACAGATATTTTTATGCTGCTTTTCTCTACTATAGTCGTCAAAAAGTTATCAAAATCAGTATGAAATTAACCTTGCTTGTTCCTCAAGTAGCCGAAACGTTGCTCCCCTGACAACGGCTCATGAAAATACTTTATTCCCTACTGTGACACAATAGGTGCTACATCCTGAGTCTTTCTCTAAGCTTAAAGTAAAGATATTTCTGTTTCAGCCAGGTCTGTCCAGCATTAATCGTGGACACAAATTTGTAAGAGCTCACTTGGGCTACCGCTGTATGCGAGAATAAAATTTTTCCCGTTGCAGAGAATTAAGTAACATTTTTGAATGGTATTGTAAGCATGTCCACTTGGATGGTAATTTAATGACCACAGTTTTAGACCTCCCACACAACAAATTGTTCCTTTTCAGTGTTGTGCTGGGAAAAAGAATGCAGGGTACCAGCTGGCAGCTGATACTGTGAAATACTACTTACAAATAAAGACAGGAAGTTCGGTGTAATCGCTAGCATCTTAGAGCAGCTTTCTCGGGATTGCTGCTGAGCAGATGTAAGACTGGTATTAATTAAATTAAACCCAGAAAAATCGGTGTCTCAATAAACTCAAAAGTGGTGATGCACATTAGCACAATGCCAGGAATTTCAAATCTAATGTTCAGATTTGTATCGGGAGAAAAGGGAAGAAACAGTGACTCCTAAAGACTTTTTAACTTTCGTTTTTAAATTTGTAAGCTGTGAAACTTTGCAGTGATATATCGCTGCACCTTTCATCTGAGGTTTGTATGTCACGTGCTTAACGATCTAGCAGGTTGTGGTACAGACTTTTACAACTGCTGTGATACAGTGGTTAAATTCTGCCTGGCGGTATTATGGTGGTTAAAATAGAAGGTGTGTCTGGGGTACCTGTTGGTGTGTATTGACTTGCTGATAATGACTTACTGCCCAATGGACGTTTGGCAAACTAAGGCTGGCGAAGCAAGACCTCGGACAGCAGCAAAAAAATTTAAAATGACAAAAACTTTGCTTCCTTAATATCCTGATGGCAACGAGCAGTAGCCAAGTCTCAGCCAGCATGCTCCTTAACTTTCGTGCGCCGTCAGACAGACAACGACAAGGTACTGCCAAAGAGATTGCGTTATTCCAGCTGGCGGAGAGAGAGCTGCGTTCTTGCCCCAGTAGCCCTTCTCTCTCTGATGTATAACAGCATGAGCAGCTGAGGAGATGTTTTGGGTTTTACCCTCTCCTAGTTTTTCTTTATATTTAGGACAAACCAATCAAAGCACGTGTGATATATCATGACGGCTCAGAACACCTAAACTGTATAGTACCTCTGCAACACACGTGCTTCCCTCTCTCCCATCCCATCACTGTTTGCAAGAGATGGATTGTTACGTGAAGTACAGCAACTTAGTAGGTGAGACCAAGTGATTCCAGTGAGAAAGAAGGGAAATTTCTAGTGGGAGAGAAGGGAAAAGAGGGACTAAGTGTAACACTGACGTATTTAGAGTTTACGTCTGCTGCTTTTTCTCCATTCTTCAGTGGCAGTCTGGGAACCTACCAAAACAATCACTAGTGTTAAATGATCAGTTGGTAGCGCTGGAAGAAACCGTCATTGTTCATATTCACCGTAGCAAGAGATTTTGCTTCTTCTCTGGGAGAGACATGACTGCCATGGTCCCCAGTTTTGGCATCCTTCAGGTAGATAATAAAAGCTTCCTATTTCTGAGGTTAAAGATTAGAGCAAAACAGATGCATGCGAACAATGTAAAATACCAGCAGCCTACCTTCTCAGCAGTCGTGTCCCTAAAAGCACATCACACCTGGGCTCCTTATCCTCCACTGACGCCCGGTTTCTATCCCATGCTTGTTCAAGATCTCGGGCCTGCCATTTAAAATGATAAAAAGATTATCTGCCATTATCTAAAAATACAGCCACCGAGCCTAGGATAATGTGAATGAAAGCTGGAAACAAATTAGGCCACATTTCAGACAGTGTGAACTAACATCGTTTCATTGATTCTAGTGGAGCCAGATGGATTTACATCAGCTAAGAATCTGGCAAACTGTGTTCATGGGTGAAATTATTTGCGGAGCATGCTGCTGGCAAACTCTAGCAGATTTTATAGCCGCTCTCTTTATTGACACATTTCCATGAAAACTAATCTCTCTGAGGAAAAAGCAAAAAGGCGTATTTGGGAAGGGGATGGAAGTTAGTTCTCTACAGCAGCTAACAGCAGCTATATTTTCAGACAGATTTATTTCAGCTTTAACACTTAGAGAATGTGAAATGAAAATTAGAAAAAGCATTTGGCCATCCCACTTGGCTAGGTGTATCTAAGTATTTAATATTAAGGATAGGTATTTTTTATGTGGTAAACTGAAGTAACTCGGACTCAGGATTAGCTGTTCTGTTCTACTAGATGTAAGCATCGTTGGATTATTTTTAGACTTTGGACCTAACAGACTGAAAATTTTCAGATCTGTTGGTCTGCAACATTTTTTATCTAGCCAAGAAATCGGAACGGTTTCAAACGCTTACATACTGAGGTGTTTGTAAGAGGTTTAATAGGTTACTGCCTCCTCCTTTCTATGTTTGAGTTCTGAGCGTTGCTGATCTAGCCCGTAAACATTTTCAGTTGCCTCTGTTTGTTTGGAAGGATGTCATCTAGTAAACTACCGCATTTCAGAAACATTTACTGTTTATTTGGCAAGGTAAGGTTGCCTGCAGCCCTCTGTCTGCAAGGGGCAGGGGGAAAGGAGCGGCGAAGCCAAAAGGACCTGCCCCACTAATGTTTGGCTTCAAAAGGAAGACGGTGCGCATCTATCAGTATCATACTAACCAGATACAGATTGAGATATGAATCGATCAGTAGTGATCCTGTAGTTCTTGTTCATATTGACCAGCATTTAGCTTGACAATAGTTCCCATGTGAACAATCAGAATATATAGAAATGTTTACTAGCGTGTGAACGCAACAAATCTTACAAACATGTTAACGTTTAAATTTAGCGCTTGTGTACTCTTATTGTTGGGCTGGCTTAATGCAAACAGTGGGCAATTCCATGCCCTGCACGCTTTCTGTGAGTCTTGGAAAGTCCTCGCTCCTGTGGGAAAGGGAACTATGCTGCCCTTCTGGACTTTGTTTTCTTTTTTCATTTCAAGCTCTCCAAACTGCTTGGAAGTAGGCCACTGAGAAAGCAAAGCAAACATGCTCTCTGTGCCTGGGTTTTGCTGTTCCCCACTAGATATATTATATTCACCTGAGGGAGAATAAGAAGCTGTCTTCCCCAATTTTCCATACTGCCTGTGGGAATCTAATTCAATTTCCTCCCAAATTTAGCAGCGAAAACTAAATGGTAAAGAATAAAGTTGAAGAGGCTTCTGTAAATCTCTGGATTCTAAGGTAGTAAGGTGCAGCAGGATTACTGAGAGCAGGTTAAACTTCTTTTCTAGCCACAAAGCTACTTATGGATTTAAGAAGCTTAAAAACCTGATCCAACATTAGTCCTTGCTTTGCAAATGAAAGACTAATATATCTACCTATACAAAGTTATATTTGTTATTACTGAATTTTTTTATCCTTTTTTATTGATGTAGCCCCATTCCACACAGGAATCTTTTTTTTTTCAGTGGGGGATTATGATTTATTAGATAAATTCAGGGAAGGGCACAGGGAAAAAGACTGGTGACCAAATGCGTTTCCAGAAATAAACAAAGGAAAGAAAGGACTCACATTTCATTACTCTCGCTACAGTGGCTGCATTTTACCAGCAGACCACAGGGGTCTTATTCGTAACTTCCAGAAAAAGATGTAGTGCCTTTTTTGGACTTGGATTCCGTACAGCAATGTGGACCTGAGGTATTCATATGGCTCAAAAAATACTGAATTAAAAACAGAATTTACTTTTCTGCCTTACATGAGCTGGAACATTTGTTCAGCAGACCTACTTGCAGCCAGCAACCCATGCTATTTTCTGATTGCCAACTGTCCTTCATTTTTGTCGACCCTTTTAGCTCGGAACTTCTTCAGATGGGTAGTCCCTGCGGTGAGCACTGGTAGCCTAGATTGCAGTAATTATCTTGTTACCTCTTTTATGTGTGTGTTCTCACTGTCTCTTCCATCCTCGCAGAAATAAATTGGCCAGCAATCATTTTATTCCCTCACAATAGTGTCCTTTATACTTGTTTTCATCCCCACAAAATCTGCTTCAATAGTAAAGCTCTGTAGACATCTATTAAGCTTTGGAAATTAGGGTAAGGACCAAAACTTTGGGGGTTTTGACATGACATGGAAAAATCCTATGATATAATGAATAATAATATTCAGCAGACGTGACGTTTCTGAGACTGTGAGCCTCTATGAGAAGATGTTCCACTTGTTAGAGAGATGTAAAGGAAGAACAAACTTATCTAAGTATTTCCATGATGTTTACCTTGTGCACTCAATGGTACGAGAGTTTTGTCACTTACCTGTACAGACAGTTCCTCAAATTATGATGAATTTGTCTCAAGGTGTCAAAAAAAAAAAAAATTAAAACACAAAAAAAGATGTAAAACCTCAAAAATTAATGATTCAGATGGAAAGCTGGTTTTATCCCAAATATTTCATGGCATATTTTAAAGGTATATATATTTTAACTTTTGCTTTCTCGACCTACATCTCTTCCTCCTTCATGGCTGAGGTATCACTTAAAATGTATTTGCAACGTGGAATTTTCATCTTTGTCTACATTATAATAGAAAACTCAATCTCACTGGTGAAGTTGCCTCAAGGTCTTCAGTAAGCTTGAGAGGCATAATGTAGATGACAGCCTTAACACATTTGATGTCGTGCTAAACACAGCGAAGTCCTTTAGGACAACGATAATGGTGCTGGAAGTAGTCGCTAGCACTGGGGCAAGCTGACTAAGGCTCCTAACATTGCTAACAGTGTTTTAAAATGCCTAATTAAAACTGTGCGGGATGGCGTTTTACGTTCTGTGTGCACCACATTGTGTGGGCAGTAACGCGAAGGGCAAACATGCCAGCTCTGGTGCAAGTTCAGGCTTTGCTTACCTGGGAGCAGAGAGCTGCCCTGTGGCATGTACAAGCGAAGAGCCCATGCAGAGGGCTTACAAGCTGGTTTTAAGTTGATTTTCTAAACTTTGGCGATGACCTAGAATGATCCAAAGATGTATCTAAGTGAGGAACATATGGCTGGTCGTTAAAAACCTATCAAAGAGCTTCTCCTGCCTTTCTTTCTTCTGAATGATCTCTTCAACATAAACGATCCCGTGATGTGACCCCCAGTCTGTTGGTTGGCACTCACATGCAAGAGCATCAGCACGGTATTAACAATCACCTTAGTGATATTTACAGCATTCTAATGTCAGTTGTACATAAATAGAGTCTGTGAGGAACGCAGCGCGCCCAGGGCTCCTGCTCCCACTACAACAGCACTGCTCCTTCAACGCGCCAGAGTGCCTCCTGCGCCTTATGTAACTGCCAAAAATATCATTTCAATTGCTTTATGACAAAATAATGAGTCTGTCAAAGATGAGTGGTCAGAAAAGCAAATTTGTTCTCCCACACAATTAGAGTTTATAGCGTTGGACAGCAGTATCAATCTCCAGCGATTCAAAATTGAATTTGCACGTTGGAGGGAAATGTGTTCTTGCGTGTGCTGTAACCAGGCTGCTTAGCAGGAAACGTCCTCGCAGGTTGGACTGGAAAGATGGATATCAGCTGAGCCGTGGAAACATCAGGATGGAAGTTTCCAAATGCAGACAAGTGTTGTGGGGACGTGGCGTTCGCTTTCCCAAGCTCAGCACTGACAGAGCCGCTCCCACAACCATCAACAAAAAAAAAGTCTGGAAAAACTGTCACCAGATAGAACAGGCAGACAACTGTTCCCTTCAGGTGGAAAGCTGTTCCAAGGCCTGCACCTCCCCGTACATAACCTAATTGCTCATGGAGTTGTTGATATTTATAACCATGGACTTCAGACATTCTTTGTAAAGACGTACAAAGCATTAGACCTCAGTAATGCCATTTGTGGTGAGCATATACTGTACCTCAGAACGGCACTTTACCCTTAACATCTGCTTTATCCTTACATGGGATTTTGCCCTTAGGCTGTTTGCCAGTGCAGTGCAAAGGCTGCAGCATACATCCTCTTACATTCGCCATGCCTTAACCTGTAGTCTCAAACCTGCTCTAGTGATTACAACTCCCTTCTCAGTACACATGCAAACCCACTTGACGTGCCAAGCAGCTGCTACCCGCCCACTGCTACCCAGTTACTGCATTTCTGGGCATGTGTACATAATACCTTGTAAAGCACTTTGACTTTTTTCTTTGGATTTCAAAAAACTATATAGGCATGAAACATCGTCATCTGGAACTCAGTACACAGGATGTGGAAGCAGTTTTTTAGGTTTTCAGAACGTCTCCATTCTTATACGTGCAGCCAAAGTGACCACACTCTTCTAATGGAAGCATCTACAAGGGCTATAGGAAATTTTGTGTTTAATGTGCTTTGTATGTAAATCTAATTAAGCCTTTTGTTACTATCTCAGATTTAAAGCAATAACAGCTAGGAACAGCCTTTCAAAGCAAGCGTTTAAAGAAAGTACAAATGGTACCTGGGATTTTCAGTAACAATTTATCATCGTGGATATTCACATAAGGTAAAATATTTCCTTACCTCTGGAGCAGAAAAGAAAGGTAATCTTCCTTAAAAAAGAGATGAGACAGATGAAGGACTCTGAACTTGGGCAGTCTTCCATAGGAAGCTGATGTCCACATCCTGACAGTGATCTGATAGGAGCCCAAGCCATCTAGCAGATCAGTGGTGCTCAGCTGATTCACAGTTATCTGAAATGCCTGAGGTCCAGGCTCTGCTGCTTTGTTTTCACACTGCTCACAGTCCAATGTATCTCACCGCAAGAGTGGTTATCTCATTGTCTGTCTGGATGGTACTTTTACCTAAATAGTCTTCTTTCTGTAACCTTAAATATTTCAATTTTCCTTACTGCTTATCCCACAAATAGAAATAGCTTTTTATTGTACTCTAGTCACCTCTCAGCCCCGCTACGCACATTTACCTCTTTCATTCATCCAGAGAAGTCTGTCCCTCAAGCACAACAAGCATTTCTCTTCTTTGCAGAAGTCTCTGAGATTGTCCATACCTACGCTCGGATGAGGTCCCTGGGACAGATTGCCCAATTCCTAGTGCAGCCTTTCTAAAAAAACAGAAGTACACGAAATATTATTTCCCTGTTTCAGTAAAAATGTCTCTCCACATACAGCACAGAATTAGGTATTGGCTTGTTTTTCCCCAGACACAGTACCCTCCTAGTTATGTTCAGTTTGCTTTCCTCAGATGCTTTTTGTTCTCTTTCAGTTTTAGCACTGTCTGCATTTTACACTCATTCAGTATTCAGCTACGTCCTTGATTCGCTGTGGAAATCATGATTAATCTCTCTGAGACAGAAGCGACCTCAGCAAAAAATTGGTGCAAGTGAGAGGAGAATCAGAGCCTCTGTGGTTCAGTCCTCTGAATGTCTTTTTTCTGCTTATGCTTCTGCTCTTTTACTCCCTATGTACAGTTTCTGACACCAACAAGAACTCCAGTTTAAACTCTTCAGATTTCATTAATCTACAGATTTTTTCGTACTTGTATGACACTAATGATCATAAACCAAACCCAACTTTTATGTTGCCTATACATTAAGAAGGCAAAAGTAATGTTTTTTGCCACACATTGTCTGACCTTTTGTGGTTTGGGTTGGGGTTTTTTTAAACATTTCTTTTTGTGCCCACTTTAAGTAGCTCTCATTAACTCTACATTTGACATTTTTAATACAAATGTATTTTTTTACCTTGATCTTTGAACTTTAGCTAGTCTTGTAGAAAACCACAGTGACCACATTTGTTCCTTACTTTCTTCTCCTCGGAAATTGTACACAGCTAAGTTTGAATTATTCTGAGGGGGTTTAGGATTATTCAGCACTGTCACCTCTTTTTTTGCTCAGTTGTTATTGTTAGGTTTTGACTTATCTATTCTCTGCCCACAAAGGTTTTAGATCAGTCCTTTATTTTTTTCAGTGATCAAATCTGTTTTTTTCTCTCAATCACTTTAAATCATACTCCTAGAAGGCTACACCTCTCTCCCCGTTGCTGGTTTTTTGGTGGAGGGGTTGGTTTGCGGGTTTTTGGGTTGTTTTTTTTTTAATTGAGGGGAGTAGAAAGCTTGCTCTCCTTTCTCTAAAACATGGTATTATTTGGAATTTTCTTTTAAGGCAGAATGCAGCACTCTGGGGGATTCTGCTGGGAAGGCTTTCAAAAATACATGTAAAACATCCAAAGAAGTTAATTTGCAGCGAGGCATTGATTGAATGAATCTGTGATTATTCTACCGGTTTAGGGCAGGAAGAGCCATTTAGCAGTTCCTCCATTTAGGAAGCTAAGTGGCTAAGATGTCTCCGCATTGTCTGTTTTGTGTGTGTTTGTTCTGAATGCCCGTATGAGGGCTGGTTGTTCTAAATCTCAGTTAATAGGGTTTTAAAATCTGACAGAAGGTCCCCAGCTACTTCCACAAGAAAATGCATTTTGCTGTTTTTGTGAAAACCTGCCTGTATTTGATACAAACGTAGACCTCCAAAATCTGTAGTTTCCCTTTGTCTGTTGGGGCTTGGTGGCTAAAATCGCAGAAGATGCCTTCTGCAGAAACCCTGCCCATTGCTGTACCGCGTGGACCACAGGACAGCTACCATGGCGTGATGCCACAGCTCCGGGCTGAGAAGCACTCCCTCTGCAGCAGTCTTGTCCTAAGACGTTAAAAAACTGGGCACCAGAACAGGCAGCAGAGCCATTCCATGCTGTCCATACTCTCTTGCCTGGGAAATAAGGAAAAGGAGGAGGCAGCCTATGAAGAGGTGGATCACAGTGGAGATAGGGAATGTGGGAAATAAAAGGAAATCAATATGCATGAGAATTTATGGGTATCGTTTGTGTATGCACATGTACATCCATACATATAAGTATATGCGTATGTTTTGTATGTGTATGAGGAGGCATGGGACAGGACTGGATAGAAGCAGAGGGAGATGGAGAAGGCCAGAGTCCGCCCAAGACTTTTAACCCTGGCAAGCAAAATCGAGGAAGGGTCAGTCTGTCTCTTCAGGAACATATGACAAGTATAGCATCTAAGAAGTGCAAACAGACTTTTGCACAAGGTTTTCTGACACAACCATTCTTTACTTTCAGGTGCTGATTAAAAGAGCTGTGCACATTTACACCAATTAGCAGATGTACCTACATTTATTTTCCCCCACCTCAGTTCCCCTACCAGTCTGCAGCACCCTTTCAGAGCCCTAGGAACTACAGCTTTTCCTCAGAATCAGCCGGCTTTTTCTTCCTGCCTAGGTCAGTTCGCTGCCACTGGCACTGATGAGTCCCTCCAGTAAAACAGAAATCTCCCCCTGAAAGAAACCCAATCGGTTCCTCTCTCTCATTTATTCTAGTGACTCGCACAGTCTCTCCTGCTTCTTTCTCCTCTGACTCTCTCTATTTTTTGGTCTTGTCATTACTGTGTCTCTCTCCTGTTTGGGAGTCTTCCATTTTCATATTCCTGTGGACGGTAAAACCACCCATCACTTTTCTTAATAGCAGTGCCATTTACCAAAATCTTCAGTCTCTCCATGAATAGGCGTATCTTATCCACTGACACCCAGACAGGCGTCTTTCATTCTGCAGTGGCTAGTCATTGAAAAGTTACTTTACAATTGATGTAGTCTTTAAGCATCAATATTTTGGAAATTATATAAAAATGAATCACACTTTCTTTTGTCTAGCATATTCAATACATTTTGGTAATTTCAATTTAAAAGGTGCTGAACCTGTTTTTTTTAGATTGAGCATTGCTCAAATAACAGCAGTTTCACCTGCCTCGTTTCCAGCATCGAGGAGAATGCTCCACTATCTACTGTATTACAGATTCTTGTGGATTTTCTCCAGCAGCCACTTAGGACAACTGCAAGCTTGTTTTACCCTGGGGATATATATGTATGTGGCCAGTTGCTTCAGGTCATATTACTTCCAAACTGAAGTCAGCTTGACAGCTGTTAATTTGCACTTGGCCATTCCGTGTGTTGTTTTGCTCTAATTATTGGTCACTGTATGGAACAGGTGACAAATGCCCACATGAGAACTCTTTAAATCACTAGATGTACAACCATTAGGAAGACAAACAGACAGGGTTGTTAAAGACTAGTTTTCTCTCCAGCCCCAAACAGAAACAGATTTTAGCCGGTTTTGACATCTATTGGAAAGGGACGGAAAGAGGTGACAATACCTTACTGTTCATGGAACTAGCTTCCCATTCTCTAAGTGTCCTAGTTTCAGGGAAAGAGAGGAATTTAAGGAAAATAGAATTGTTCTAAGACCAGATGCAGAATCTGGTTTATCTAATGACTTTGTCGCAAGGTTCGATTAGGTGTTCTTTCCTAAGTAAAACTAAATGTGCCTACCAAAATATTTCCTCTGACCTTCAGCTACTACAACTATATCAAATTAAAGCAGGCAAAAAAATTTTCCTTTCTGAGCAAGAGAGTACTTGCTGAGCAAGAATGGCAAAACACCATCATAGCGAGCTTCCCTTCTACTGAAGTGTGGCATTGCAGAGGACATTAATTGAAGTCTGTTTTCTTAGACTCCCAGGGCCTAATCTGGATCTTAATTTGGGCCAGATTCTCTAAGGACATAAGCAGAGGACTTGTTTTGTTCCTGAGAGTAGTGAGTAGCTCCTGAATTTTTGCAAGATTATAGACCTGTCTGTAGTGAAAATTATGAATAATTTAGTTGATCTCAGTGGAGCTGCGTTAGTGAAAACAAGAAAAGATTCAGCATCTTGGAGTCTTGGTGAAATTACTGCTTTTAGACCTGTGCGAGCTGAAGGTATTACAACATGCTATTTGAGTGATGTCTTGTAAAGCATGCTAAAATAATAATACAGGCACAACACGCGGAAGCAGAGTGGTTGCCATAGGACACGCTTTACTAAGACTTAATCTGAACTTAAACTCACCTCTAAATAATATCCCACTTTTTTTTATTTTTGCCTTTTAAAAACAGGTGTAAGTGCAACCTTCACGCTACTGGCTGTAAAGAAGAAAACAAAAGACTACTTTGTGAATGTGAGCATAACACAACTGGCCCAGACTGTGGAAAATGCAAGAAGAATTACCAGGGCCGACCGTGGAGCCCTGGTTCTTATCTGCCTATACCTAAGGGCACTGCTAATATCTGTAAGTAGCTCTGTATAATAAGGAGATTTCATTATTAGAATTCTGCCCCGTATCATGAAGGAAGATTAATGCTGGCAAAAGTTTGTCATTTCTTTATGACCCAGTGCATGTAATTTGACAAGGGGTCAAATTGCAAGTGTTAATTGTAAGTATACATAATCTGTGCTCATACGTGGTTGTAAATAACTTGCATGAGAACTGCATGTTTGTATCCATAGACAAATCCCTGGACACTGCACAGAAAGGGCTAAGGAATGAAAAAATGAGGACCCTTCACATAAAAAGCACACACAGAGGAGAGAAGCCAGTGAGAGTATCTGCAGTACTGCTCCAGCCATGGCGCCCTCAGCCCTCCATTTATACATCCTTATTGCCTCGAGATTCAAAACAACCTCAGCTCAACGTGTGAGATGAGGTCCTTGCTCATTTTTTTGTCCCTTTAAGAAAGTTAAAAAATCTCAGACCAAATTTTTCCAATTAG
>NW_008795702.1:2456437-2457690 GCF_000699145.1 Aptenodytes forsteri | reverse complement strand
TGGCCAGTTTGGGTCAGCTGTCCTGGCTGTGCCCCCTCCCAGCTTCTTGTGCACCTCCAGCCTGCTCAGTCGGTAGAGCATGGGAAGCTGAAATGTCCTTGACTAGTGTAAGCACTGCTCAGCAACAACTAAAACATCGGTGTGTTATCAACTTTGTTCTCACCCTAAATCCAAAACACAGCACTGTACCAGCTGCTAGGAAGGAAATTAACTCTATCCCTGCCAAAACCAGGACAATAACTAAAGATCTAAAGGTTGGTAAGGGAAGTTTTTACCTGATGTTGACCTGCAGTCCAGATCTGCATGCACTCTTTTAGATCACTGTAAATGTTGAAGGGAGAAAGCGAGGGCAAAACCTGAGTTTTCATATCTGCTCGTTTCCAGCTAATAGCCATTCAACAACACACGTACTCACTATTCCAGCACACTTTCACGTTATCCAAAGGAGGTTATTGACAGCTGCATTTCCTGGTCCTGGACAGGACTGGGTTGAAAAGAACATGGTGCTGAAAGAGAGGGCACGAAGACAAGTATGAGCATCAGTTCTTCCTTTCATGCATGTATGAAATGCACAACGATGCAGAATCCTTCTGAGCTAAGTAACGGACTTAAATTCCTTTGAAGAAAGGATTGAAGAAGATGAGGATAAATCACCAAACCGTTTGACAGAAGTCACTAGTCCACAGTTTTGCCCTGATTAAAAGCAAAACGTTCATTTTAGAATATTAGATTATAACAATTTACTGAAAAGTTGTTTGGGAGAAACAGAGCTATGTACTGCAGTTGAAAGAAAAGCTTAAAACCAGGAGCAGTGTGCGATGCTGAGAGCGGTGTCTAAGACTTCAGAGCAGCAGCCGTGAAGAATCAAAACTCAAAAATTAATATCGTAGGAAGCAGGACCTTATCAAGTTAAATGTGAGAGTAATAGACCAAGTAACAAACCGTGAAGTGTGGGGGCATGAAATTATGATAAAATTCTTACTGAGCAGAAAAAAATGAACTTCCAAAAAGCGGGGGGAAAACATTGTAAGAGTATTCACTTTTTGGATGCTATAAAAAGGGAGCGTGGCTCACAGAATTAATACTTCATGTTCGGAAAAAATGGTGAGATTTACCAGGTTGGTTTTATTTATATATACACACACACACGTATGTATGCACGTACCTACTTTATATATATATATTTATATATAATGCAGTTGCTACCCCAGCAATCATCTAAACTAGTGACAAGACACATCTGAACATGAAAA
>NW_008795702.1:2404616-2454909 GCF_000699145.1 Aptenodytes forsteri | reverse complement strand
TATATATATATTTATATATAATGCAGTTGCTACCCCAGCAATCATCTAAACTAGTGACAAGACACATCTGAACATGAAAACAGGGATCTTTCTAAATGCAGCGTGCTATGTCAGTTACCTCATTTCCAATCAGTTGAGCACACACCAGACGGAACAGTGGAATTAGCGCCCACTGAAAGGGTGCCTGAAGCTTGTTAACACAACTTTGAACATTATTGAATTCCATCGGATACACAGCTCCATCAAAAATCAAAACGTTTTGTAAGTAATAGGCAGTCTTTTCTGGTTTTTGTTTTCATTATTACTATTATTATGATAGCATCATGAAAACGTAACCTTGTTTGAGCTGACGAGTGCTCCGCTTGCCCTCAAATCCTGACTTCAGCAGTGATCAGCAGCAGGAATTTATGGCAAACAGGAAGAAGTATGAAGGATTTCTTCTTTGCCTTCCCAGTTACCAGCAATAAACTGGCTTTCTGAGCTGGACCCTCCATCAAACCCGCAGTGGTTGCTAGCTGCTGAGTGGAGAGAGAGACCCAGCTGTCATAAGCTTGATCTCGGTGACGTCTTATAGCTATACATTTCACATTTTAATGACACAATGAGTGAAAGGTATTTCCTTTTGTTTGCTTTAAATGTGTTTATATGGTTAAGCCTGTACCTCCTTAGATAGGAAAAAGCAGAGAATAATGCATCCCTCTTTCCATCCGTTACACCATTTATGATTATATAGACTTGACAAGTCCGCTCCTCCAACCTATTTTCTAAATGACGAATCCTAACCTATTTAATCTTATCACATATAAAACCATGCCGCATCTCTGGTCACCTGTGCTTTCTTGCTCTCTTCTGGTTCTATGTTGTCATTTTTTTATTCGGTGAGGCTAAAACTACATGTGATATTCGAGACATGAGAACAACATGGATCTTTTACAGCAGCATAAAAACGTGTCTGCTTTATATTTTGTTATTACAGGGATCAGCCCTTGAGTCCTTTTTAAAGACTGTGACACAGTTACAACATTTCTTCTGGCATCAAGGCTGACAGAAGTGACAGGTTGTATGTTACAGTAGTTAGTTCAGAAATGTCGTAGTTGAGTTCCTTTAAAACGCTTTTTTGGGTGAACATCACCTTATGGCAATTCTCGTTGTTTGACATTATTTACATCTTCTAAAACACCTTCAGATGATGATAGACACTGAGAAACTTCCTCAGATTGTGAGAATCTCTCTAACCTTCTTTGTTGTGAACATCAGTGAAAATAATTAATTAGATATTCGGTACTTTTATACCTTGATTGCCTATCTACCCAGTCATCTCTCTGGGAGGCCTCCTGCTTCTAGCGTGGTTATTTTAACAAAAAAGAATTATTAACTTTTATGTCTGTAGCAAGTTGATTCTCAAAATACTGTGGCTTATATTTAACTTGACAGATTTTATGCTTTTTTTTCCCCTATCTTTCTCCATTGAGATGACTTACACTTTTGAAGGGTGTCTTTCCAAAATCTTCTTCATTCTGCTGTCTTGGGTTGGGTGTCGGGGTGGTTATTTTTTGTTTGAAAGATAGTTGATTTTTATAATTTTTTAAAAAAATTGATGGGTTATATGTGATTATTCTGAGTCTCTCATACACCTTACCTCTATCCTGCCTCCCTGCTGTTTGCATTAAATCTTTTTAGCTGTTCTTTTCCTTTTTCTTTTAACTAACTTCCTCATTTTTATCTGCTCGCTCTCTGAAAGTTAAATATTACCGCAGTGGATTTTTTTTTTTGATCCTTTTCCTTCTCAAGGAAGTTGTTTCCTTCTCAAGGAAATCAACAGGTATGTTGACTTTCAGTCCAGAAGTGGTTCTCTGGTAACTACTTCTTGAATGGGGTCCTATGTACTACTCGGAACTAAATCAGCTTCTCTTCTCGTGGGTTGTCTGATTACTCGGTACAAGCAGCAATCATTTATGGTATGTAAAAGCTTCATTTCTTTTGTCACTTCCTGATTTAATGCCACATGTGTTGGAGCATAGTAAATTTTGCATTATTGTGTAAACTCTCTGCACAGCCAATGTAATTTCACTTACCCTGTTGCGTTTATGTCACCGTCTCCATCGTGTGGCCAGTAATGCAGCCCTAGCATTATTTATACTCTCCCTAGTCAGCCGTGAATTCTGTAAATAGTTGCTGGAACTTGTTGATAGGATTAACTTCTCTGGTTTGACCCTAAACTTCCCTTAATATATTATTTTAATTCCCTGGGGACACTTTGTATAATCCAGTAATACAGTGTCCCTTTGATACTCTTCCTTCCTCCAATTTTCAGAGTCTGTCTTTTCCATCTAAGACCAAAATATTTTAAATTTTAAATGGATTTGAAGTTTTCTTATACGAGTGTGCTTAAATAAGATACAGTTAAAAATAGTTGTATAAATGAAACACTCGGAAATTTTTTTCACAAAATAAAAGGATCCTTTTTCTTGAGATTCTCTGAACTTGGGAAATTCGCTCAGGTTCAACAAGAAGCCGAATGTCCGTCTCCAAATCTTTCCCAACTGGAACTTCTGTTGTTTCCACTGTTCTGCTTCTGCCACTTTTTTGTGGCTGATAAGACTGTTATACCTTTTCAAGCTACAGCTCATGAAATACAAGACCATTGTAGATTATACTCCAGTCATAGCCTAAGCCTTGATATAAAGCTGTTTTCTGTATCCTTCTCATTTTAAGTCAACATGAGTTTTTCGGGAGAACACAAAACGTTTTTTCCCTGCTTTGCTTGTGAAAGACACTGAGTACCCTGTAGTTTACCGGCACTAACAATATTTCCGTATCTGTCTCCCACATAGCATTTATTTTATATTTTCACTCTATCTTATTGACTATTTTGTGATTACATTTATTCCCTTGTGCTGCCACACTCCATGGATAGTTTGTTCTGCAATATGTTTTGACACTCATAGTGAACTTATTGAATTTCTCTATACTTGGTATTACAAGATAGCTTTTCTCCTCCGCAGTCGTGTGTGTCTGACGGCACTGGCCCTTTTCTTCCTCCTGTTGTTTAGATCATCCTTGGCACTTATGTTCTTTGCTCCATCAGACAGAGCTGTGCAAGACTGTGCTGGGCTCCCATCCATCAAAGCCTGCTCGCTTTCTGTCAGTCCCTCCGCAACCAATAACCTGTACCACTTGCCACTCGGCGAAAACCGCCTCCCAGCTGTTACATGACTTTCCTAATTCGCAGTTCAACGTGAGACAAAGGATTGACCAGAACACAGGGAACACTGGTGGTTCTTTTCGGTCACCAGTTCGGCAGATAGTCTCAATCAGTTTACTGAATTTCTCCTGCAGCGGGTCCCCCTCTGATCGCAGAGCCTCTGTCTCAGCAGCACGGCCTTAATCCTCCCTGAATGGGAAAAGACTTAGGAGGCGTCACTGCAGCACAGCTGCCACAGAAACAGTTTCTGGCAAAAAATACGGCACTTGAAGTATGGCACTGATTACCCTCATCTGTGTTTGTAGTTTTCCCCATGAATATTTGCTGACACAAAGCCATCTTGAAGGACCGGGGTAAATTAAGTTGGCCGAGAGGCTGTGTGATGGCAGGCTTTCTATTCAGGAATCTAAATGGCATGTATCCCTGTAACTGAAAAGATCACGCACCCTGCTGTCCTGTCAAAGCAGACTCAAAGTAGATAGTGTCCCGTTTTCTAAGCGCCCCATTCTCTCAAACAACTGGAAGGAACTTTCCAGTGTCTACTTTCATGACTGAGGTAGAGGAGGTGAACCCACATGATCTCGGTTGGAAGGAACAGGACAGTCCTGCTCGAGAGGTAAAATGTTGCTCCCTGGTGATTTTGATAACATCTTTCATAGAGAAAAAGGAAGATATGAATGCAATAATAAGTTACAAAACAGCAAAGCTTCTTATTGTTCCCATTTTATATTACATATTAATTTTGGCTCATGAAGCTTATAGAAGATGTAAAGCCACGGGAACACGTCACACAAAAGCTGTGTCAGGCTGGGAAACTTGGGGGGGGCAAAACTGTAGCGTATCAAGAGCATTCAGGAAGACAGAAGTGTCAGGAAAACCTGCAAATGATGAACTAACTTCCCTCCAACTAGGTATCCAGTGCAATGGCCAGCAAAACACTGCAGGTACATACCTAAAAACCAATGCACTGTAAATAACGTGCTGTATATTTTAAAATGAGGCTTGAAAAATTATTCTTCAGCACTCTATCCTCTTGCGTGACCCTGCTGAGTTGGTTGTTTGTGCTGGTTATGGTGGTATCTGTTGCTGGGAAAGGAATTGCTTCTGTCCGTCACTGGTTTCAAACAACTCTATTTTTGCCGTATACAGTGAAGAGGAGCAGTGAAAGAGGGTTCTAGTCTGTAAGCAGCAGTATGGGAAGGCAAAGTGTCTGTTATAAGATACTCAAAGTTCTAGAAATGGTCTGACTTCCAGGCTTTTTGAAGTTTCTAATATTCTACCAATAAATTATGATTACTTGAAAAAAATCCTTTGATCTCACTGGGAGTTTCCTAGAGAGAGAGTTTTCAAAACTGGTTTGGAGTCACTAAAAAAACATCATGAGAAAAGGTCCAAATTTTAAAAGGTGTTACCCAATAAATCAATAACTAAATATTTTCTCTGTCCCATTTATTTGTGGTGATACTGCTTGGGAAGGCAGAGGTGGAGGATAACAAACTTCATCTAAGCAGTTCTTTTTCCGGGAGTTGAAAAATGTTCAACCTTTACAGAGCAAGCTACTGCAAAATTAACGGCAGCAGGAATTCCAGGACTCTTGCAATGAAACACGTGAAATTTCCTAAGAATTGTGTCTTTCACTGTGTATTGGTTTGGCGATACACGAAAACTTTACTCCTATGATCGTAACAGTCACTCCCTTTGAGGGATTACAAGATGCTAGGTTCCTCCAGCTTCTCAGGGCTAAAATTACCAGAGAATTCAGAACTTCTGAAATTGATGCTGAGGATGTGCTATTGCAATCATGCCTCAGTGGAGGAGTTGCAAAGGGAAAAAAGACTCACTGCAGGGAGTGCTGTCATGCTGCAGCACAGATATTCTAGCAAAAGATCAGATGTGGCATTAACAGCCCTGCTCTGACTCTTTGCTATGGAATACAGCTCTGTATTTTGTTCCTGTTTAAGAGTTGAAATGCGCGGTGTAGAGTGCAATTACGAGGACGTCTCTTTTGTCAGAAAAGCTCTCACACAGCTTTGATCAGCAATTAATACGAATTCAAACTTGCACTGCATTATCAAGAGTAAGAGTTGAAATGCGCGGTGTAGAGTGCAATTACGAGGATTTTGTCAGAAAAGCTCTAGCTCTCACACAGCTTTGATCAGCAATTAATACGATTTCAAACTTGCACTGCATTACTATCGAATCCTGCCATGCCTTCATAGGAGGCAGTCTTAATTCTCAGTCTCCGGGCTGTATTCACCTCACCTGGATAATTCACCAAGCTCTTGGTGAGATTCTTTCCCTGACTGTGAGCGAGCTGCGAGCTGGGTGTAGTGTTTTGGTAGCAGCAGGAGTCTGTCCCTGGCTCCCTGTCATACGGCAGGTGCACGTCCAACTTGTGTTGGAGAAGAGGCAGAGAAGCCCATGGGAAAGATGGTAGCCAAGACCGAGTTGACAGAATAATTCCTTCATCCCACACGTACTCCCTGCCCAGGAAGAGATGCAGCCTGGCTGCATTAATTGCGCTGCTGGCGGGAAGCACACACAGGCGTTGACGATGGAGGTGATGAGAGGGACTGCAGGGTATGACCCGCCCTGAGACTGCAAGCAGCGGTGCCGCCCTTCTCACCGAAAGCTCGACGCTGTTCCTTTGTGTTACGGGTTTTAAACTGACACAAACTATAGAAGAAATCAAAAACTTGCTTTCTTTGCTAGCATCTGATTTGCTTACTTCTCCATTCTCAGTAGTCAGCTCCATGGTAGCTAATAGCTAAAACAACCCATTTCTGGAAAAAGGGGAAACAAGAAAATTACAGGGCAGATGCAGAAGACCATATGAAAAGAAAACACCAGATTTTCTTCTCTCAAGTAACGCATGTATATTTAGATGCACTTACAGTGAACATGTACCAAACCACCACCCTCAATTCAAGTCAAAAATAATAAATAGTATTAGAGACTTTCTTCTGCAATGTTTGCCATTTCGGGGGCAGCAGCTACCCCTGAACTTTCTTTGTACGCTTTACTTGCTGTTTCCTCGCTATAAAACTATTACCGTTAATAACCATCCCAGTGATTTCAACTGGAAGATAATTTAGACTGAACATTGCTTTGGTTTAACAGTTGAATATACATAAACGCAGTCACTTGGTTTTATTTACTCTTTACGTCTAGCTGACTAGAGCTGTGCATCAAGGGAAGTCATGGGCCTGATTCTTCATCTCTCTCTATAACCTGTTCACATCATTTCACTGCTGCAGAGTACTCACAGATTTCAGCAGAAGGCTGACTGGAAACGATCCACGTCACGTAACGTACCAGTTTCCATCCAAAGGGCCGGCAGCAGTGGGATGACTCCCCACAGCCTGGGGTGTCCCCAGCAGTGGTGCCCCGGGAGGAGCCGTGCGGTCGGGTCCCCGCCTGCCTCCACCTTGAGAAGAGAGGGAGAGGCAGAATCGCACCTCCTGTGCCGCGGTACCAAATACGGTTCAGCTGAATTCAAGAGCTAGCCTCAATCTGTAACTCCGGATCTCACAAAAACACTCTTACTAAGAATAATTTTCCCATCACATGTGCAGTTTTCACAGACTGTTAATAGATCCTGCTTCGTGGCCCTACATAACCAGCTCTTCTCCGGACAAACTTAGATGTGCCGTTCTCACTCTCTTTAGCAGAAAGGGCATAAAGTAGTGCACTGTCAAGGCCAGTCACCACACACAGGGATACCTGGTATTACAAAAAAATCAAGCTGGTTACAGAAGATCGCACCGACCCAGAAACTCAGTCCGGAAATCGAAAAAGAGCTTTTTCAAACAGAACCCGAAGACAACTTTGCAAGGTTAATACAGAGCCCTTAGGCTAGCAGGCGTCTTGTTTTCATTATTCTCTGCCCAGGAAGCATTTATCACTATGAATTCATTGAAAATTTTGAAATACAGTAAAATGAAGAGAGCAGACTTGCAGGAAAACCTCTCCCTTTGCTACAATCTGTTCAGGAGAGAAAGGAAAGGATATTTGTATGCGCGTGTAGGAGAGAAAGAGGTTTGAGGCGGGGGAGTATACCCAGAGGAAACACAAACACCATTTCACAGTGGAAGTGTGAGTGCGAGAACGCGGTATCTCTATTTTATCTAATATGTGTGCAGTTTCCATCAGTGTATAAAGGAAAACTAATCCTGCTAATTTAAAACAGCTACAATGACTTGCAAAAATGTAAACAAGCTGCTATTGAAACTTCGGGGAAAATTGTTTGACAGTCGATTGCCTTTTTGACATTTAAGACAAAGGGACAGAAGTTCTCTTACATTATCCTACCTGAAAAAAGCACTTTTTGTTACTTTTAGAACTATAACAGCATTGTTCTATTATGATGATATTTTTATTTAGCTTTTAACGTCTCATGATTCTAAAATTTTGGAAAATATGTGTTGATCTCAGCAGAAGTAGAAACAGTTAAGTTTGCAAACAACATCTGAGTGTGGGGCTCGGTTAGCAGCAGGTGCCGTTTCCAGTGCGGTGCCCGGCGCTCTGCCAGGCCACAGGTTCCACAGGACATGAAACCAGAGAGCTGCGATTCTGACACGTGCCCCAAGACTGGTGTGGTGAAACACAAAAGATCTGTTTATGGTCGCCATTCTGCAAATGCAATTACTTCAGCATTGTCTTAGCCGTGCCACGAGTTAGCAATGTTCCCAACTTGACTTTACAACCTTGCTTACAGCGAATATCATTTATCCCCCAGACATTCCTTCGCTCCAGTTTGCTTAGTTGCAGAATGAGGTCCGTACCATCTCAGAGGAAGACGGAACTTCAAGACAGATGTTGAAAGAAGTATAGCAGATGTTTAATGGAGAAACAGACAGATTTCTGCTGTAAAATGCATGCCATCAAAAGTCAATAAAACTTACAAAAGGCAAACTGTATTTAACTAAGAGGATGCAAATATCCAGGATTTAAATACCAATCTGTAATTTGTGACTTTAACCCAAGAGACTAGCAATAGTGCCATTAGCAATGCCATTTAATGTAAAGAAAATGGCATTTCAGGAAAGATTTCATGTCCATATTTTTGTGCTACATACCTTTCAGGGCAGACCTGACAACAAGCTACATGTTGGGACTGCATCATGCAACATGAGCCCCCGCATTGCTAATCCAGCAGAGGAGTTTTACTCCTCAGCAGCCCCACCTCTTCTGGTAAATCTCACCTGCCTCTGAAACTGTTTCCTTGCATTCATTCAGCTTAGGAATTGAAATGAAAGCGGGGGGGGAGGAAAAAAAGAAAAAAAAAAAAAAAATCAATGAGAGGCTTAGTCAATATGACCAACCTAAAGCATTAGATTGTTTCGCTCAATTACCTTTCTTTTCCATCGCTTAATTCAGATAACCATCAGGTAAAAGAGGAAAAAAAATAGCTATATACAGTTAATGCAACAGAAGGTATCAACTGATTTAAGCAGCTGGCCAAAGCACTTAGCAATGCATCTATCCCTCGGTTAAATCATTCTCCTAGACCTGCATAATACATGCATGACTGGTATTTTTATCTAGAGCATTAAACCTAATGGCTGGTTAGTTGAAATACAAAACTGTTCTGAACAAATTCATGAAGTTCAGAGAGCTGGTGTAGGTCCCAGAAATACCCATCTGTCAATACATTTTAGTGGTCCCTGCAGCCTCATACTGAAAAATCTGAAGACTCTGCATTTATAAAGGGCTGGGTACATATTGGCAGTTGCTTGGGTTTAACTATGTATTGATATAATATTCTGAAAATTAGGAGAAAATTGTTTTTGGAATTGTAGATGTAATAGCTCAGCCAACTACAGCAAACAGCTAACTATACTTTTTTGTGTTTTCTTTCTCTACAGGTATACCCAGTATTTCCAGTATTGGTAGTAAGTAATAAAACCAGTATTGTTTTGCATTGTCATTCAGCTTCTTGGATCTAATTTCCCAACATCCCTTTCTGTTATAGATAATGTTTCTCTGAAAATGTGCTCTGTAGTGCAGGGCCTACGTATTGGCCTTCCTCTGTCGCATTAACATGTAACTGTACTACGTGGTCAGAGAGAATGTCGCTCCGGACAACACATCTGCCGTCAACTGCAGATTTTCTGATCGGTTCTGATCAGCAGATGAAAACTGAGTGCTATAAAACTGAGAGTTACACAGAGAATTAAGACACTGTTCCACAGAAAATATTTGTTGAGCATCTTTAAAAAAAAAAAAGTGTTTGCTAATAACAGAGAAGTATCGGACCATTCATTTTCATGCGAGTATATGTCTGTGTAAATTCGAAGAGCAAATGGAAGAGTTTATAAATGGAAGAGTGTTCATTTTTATGAAGTAGCTTAGCAAATGCAGTGTTCCTGCTGGAATCTTTGCATTAACTCCAGCAGCCTTTGAACTGGGCTTTACTCCACAAAATAAACAGAATTGTGTTCCTTCACAAAAACCTGCTTTCCTGTATGCAATTAAAGCACCAAAATATTACACTTAAACTATAACAAAACCATAACACCGTTATGTAAAGAACTAGTATATCAATGAAATAGATGATTAATTAAATAAAACACTTGAAGGGACTAAGTGCACAGAGCTCAGCTGTGAGTCTTGCTGAGTTCCATAGCTGCGAAGTGCACACAGTCATGACACGTTAGCTGATTACAAACAAAGCAGGCAGGTAGAAATGGGATCCTGCTGCGGCTGGCTGAAAGAATATTCCCCCCAGCCTCAGCTTTGCATAGGCATTAAACACAACTTGTGTGATGCAGGACTAACACAATGATAAAATATCACAGTAGTAAAATGCAATTTGCCATACCTGATATCCAACTGAAAAGCTTCTAATAATTTGGGTAAAACTGCCTCGCTTCTTATGATGCAGGCTCAGGTCTGTCAATTTATAAATCAGCTCAGTTTACTTCAGCTCATGAATGGCGCTGATTTGTTAAGCTCTAGACAGCAAGTTAAATGCCATCAAAACTAGCCTCCGTGCAAATGAGAGCAGCGTTAATAGCTGAATGCCCTGGCATCTGGTTTGCAGCTTCAAATAGTGAAACAGCGTCAATGACAATAACGTGCAAATGAAAGCCCTCAATCTTAATAATGTAATTTTCCCGCTGTAGTATCTCCTTCGGCATTTGCATGACTGCAAATGCATAGTGATACGCTATTTTCAAAACCTTGTGTTTATACATGTATTTTATAACCAAAGGAATGAACTAAATGAAAGAGACGTTTATGTCACTGTTCTCCGGAATATTCCTGCCATTAATAACAGAAATGGGATGAACGGGAAAATAGCTCTTTGGAGTTTGGTCGTGCTGTAGTTTCTTAGTACTGTGTTGCATGGACTATATGGTCGTGTTTTCACTTCACACTCCATACAGCCTTCGTCACCACATCTACCATTTCTGAGCATCAGCAGATGTTGGCCTTTGAAAACTTAATAGGGAAACTCAAATACCTTTTAAACACTGGTGACCTGAAAGGATGCATTGTTGACCTCTTTGTATTTTACACCGGGGTGATTAGTACAGTTTATCTATTATGAAGGGAGAAAATTCTGCTTAACATTCCATAGGAAGTATGAGAGTTTCTGCAAGTCTATGCTTTATCTTTAATCTGCTGTAAATGTCTTGGAACAATATGTGGTAGAATTCAACAAATTTCTTTACCCACCTGGAAAGGATGAAGCATGAGCATCTCTTCATGAGCACAAGTAAATACGTGGTTTTTTCGTGTGTTTTTTCTTAAATAGCTCAGGGGGGAAATAGTTCTACTTGCACAATGTTCTGAACATCTTTCCTATAAAATAGAAATAGCAGAATTATCGTTAAACGAGGATAGAACCCATAAATTTATCCTGATGTCTAAGAGAATTTAACAGAAGTACAATTAACACATAAAAACAAACAAGATTAATTAGTTGTGGCTGCTTTAATGGATTCTGCATGATTTCTTCTTTTGTCTATGCTAATACAATGTTTGTGTTCATATCAGCAGAGTTTTTCCCCATCTGCGGACAGGGAGTTACTCTCAGGAGATACAGTTTGGGTTTTATTTTGCCTGGCAGCAAACACTAACGGGGCGGGAAGCGGGGGGTATTGGCTTTTGTGTGGCAAGCTTTTCCTAGTATATAAGGAGGATGGGGTTGGGGCGGGGGGTTATGAAGACTGAACTGCCAGGATACAAAGAAGATGCCACTGCAAGTGAGGTTCATTTAACACTTCTAAGACCGCTTTCGCAAGCAAAGAAAAATAAAATATATTTACCTGTGTGCACATATATGTATCATTCTCTATTCCTTTTTTTTCCTCAAAGGATCTTGTATTAAAGCAGCTCATCTTTAAAGTTTGAACACAAAGAAAGAGTGGTCATTAAGTAAACATCCTTTCTTTTCATCGAGAAGAAAAAAAATTTTTAAAAAATCAGAGCTTTCCCATTAAGGTCATTTGTACCTGCTGTTGTCTATCAGTTGAATAATAGGTTCTCTGGTCATTTCCAGCATTCTTGATTCCAGTGCTGGCCCTTTCAGCATTTTTCAGCCATGTCTGGAAAAATACTGGTGAAAGTGGTAGCAATTAATGAGTCCCAAAACCATTTCATAATTTTGAGCAATGCTTATTTACAGTATGTAAATATTCTGAAAACTACATTATTTTCCTTGCTAAAATAATGATTGTACAATTTTACATAGACCAGTGCATCAAAATGTTCGTTATTGTGACCAAATACTAAAGTTACTAATCTGTACATGTATGCCTTCAAAAAGTTGACTCCTCTAAACTATAGCTTCTATCTTTATTCCTGTAAAGCACAACTCCGCTAATTATGCTAATCAGTTTGTTATAAAGGGTATAATTGGGCACAGGATAGGATAGACATGATGTGCAAATAGCTCTGTGTGGGTGATTATCACCTTAAAGCCTGCTGGTGGCAGATGAGTCAGAGTTTAGAGACAGACCGTGCACCCAAGTGCAGGATGCAATCGTGATAATCAAATGGTATGTTCTGCTTTGTTCTCTATGTTTTTGTTCTTCTTTATAGCCAATTTCAAATTAAGAGAACTTTTTTTTTTTTAATGATAACAAATTCAAGACACACAAGTAAAAAACAAGACTGAATGAGCACTCTTATTTTATTGTTTTCTTAACCTTGAAAGATCTAGTTGGTATTTTTCTGGAACTCAAATAGTGTCAGGATGAGTGTAGCTTTATTTGTTTTACTTATTTGTTATGAAATTTTAATGTGGTAAATATATGTCTTAAAAGGTTATGAGAGCAAACACTAGCAGATTTTTTTTTTCTTTTTTGTAACAACACAAAGTATTTTGGACCTCATTTTGCCCCCTTGTGGTAACTGAGAAGTTCTCATTAAATTTACAGCCATGGGATCAAAGCCGTTGCAATGCCAAGCTCTGGACTAGAGTCTATACACAACACCCACACATGTCGGTAGGATATAAACATGCATAACTAGGTCGTGCATTACTTTTCTATTATTATTTGAGGTCAAGTTTTACAGAGAGCACTGTACTGTTGAGAGACCATTAAGATGTTTATCTCCTTAGAATGTTTAAGTATTGTCTTCAGACTATATATATTATTTTGGACATACTAGCAAAATGTTCTCATTTCAATTCAATTTTATCCAAATCTGACTTTTTAATAAATAATACTGTTAATCAGGCTCCTAGTCTAAGGCAATCACCTTATCTAAGTAACTGATTATAATATCGAGCCAGTAACAGTACTTGTTTTCCCTCCTTTACTTTAATACTTTGAAGAGCTCAGAATTTTCCACTTTAACAATTAGATTTTCCATTATATTAAACATTACTGGGCTGAAAGAAAGTACCGATAGCCTACGTGGTATAATGCACTCATTTGAACCCTGGATCTGAAAGAAATTTAACATTCCAAAGAAAAGACATTGTGAGTAGTTTATTTACCTGGTAGGATTCATAACAAAGCCGGTTTTCTTCCGTACAGCTAGGATTTGACCCGTGAAGATCAGTAAGCAGAGCGCCTGCGCTGACCCCGGCGCTGAGCAGAAACCGTCTCCTTGCGGAGTGATTTCTAGTGCAGGGCCAGAAACCACCAGGGCTGCTCCAGGGAGCACCGACAGGTTGTTGGGGTGGGACCTGGGGGAGCCTTTGTTTCAGATTTTGTTTTGCCAGATCCACCAATTTGAACGGATAGGAAGAGCCATTCTCAGCAGTCCGGCAGGCATGGCCGCTTACAGCTTAGTATTGTTTCTCATTCTTCATCCCACCTTACCTTCATCATCTTGGGTTAGTTAAAAACAGCGTATCAGCCAAATTGTCTTTTCAGCGCCTTCTTATTTGCTGTAATATATGGAAAATTACTTAGTTCGCAGTTATATTTGTTTTAACCATTAATAAACAATCAAGTGATAGTACACCATAGAAAATAAGATACCAACATTTCAATATGTACCGTGGTACCCATGCAAAACATCTGGCACCTGCAATATGCAAGTTCAGCTACAGTTACTCAGGGAAGTTTATAGAGAGCAGACGTGATCCATGAAGATATTTAAAAATCTAATTATCTATAAAGCTTGGGGAGACATTGCTAGGAAAAAATGCACTTCTATATTTTACCCTCCTCTCTTTTTCCTTCTGTCCCTTAGACATGTAATCAGTTTATTTCATAGAGTATAAGGGAAGGATGAGGTTTCCAAATCAGCATTCTGATTTTTAAAAAAAGATCTTGATTTACTGTTCTTCATCAGTTGTGAATTACCGTACAATAATCCCAGTCGACCAGCCAATTTCAGCATCTTTGTAGGAAAAAGCAGAATCAATCAAAATAAAAAGGAACAACCCCGCAAACTATCAACAGAATAATTTACTTTTTTTGTCATGAGAAAGTACCTAAATATTTCCTTCCAAAAATACTTGAATTCATTGTGCACTTTTGCAAATATTTCAGTGGAAATACTTACAATTGAAGAATACTCCCTCAGACCTCATTAGTTTGAGAATTGGCCAACACATTTGTTAAAATCAATGGATTTTTTTTTTTCTAACATCTAAAGTTTCCAGAGCTGGATCACTGGATTTTTTTTTTTTTTTAAAGCCTCTAAAAAGATCACTTTCTTTTACTCTAAGACAGCAAGTGGACACGCAAAGGACTAACGGCATTTAAATTCTTCAACAGTTACAAAAGCTGTTATGGCTGAGGAGCTGCCATAAAACCACCACATCTTCACATTTATGCAGAATTCCCCTTTCTTCAAAGGAACAGGTATGCAACTTCCTACATTGCTCCAAAAAAGATTGCCTCACATTGGCCAAGCATTTTTTTTTTTAAACTTAATAAAATAAAGGGGTGATTTTTTCTAAAGATGTTTTTCAGCATTTCTTCCCTGTTGATGAGTTAGATTTTGCAGTGTTACGAAAGTGCTAAAAGGCAAATTTTACGTGAGGTAGGTTACCATGACCTCAAACAGACCTAATGAGCTAGAAATGCTGTAATAATGATAGTGTGATCTTTGCAATAAGTGATGGAATATGATCTGATCTAAACACACCCAATTATTCCAGCAGTTACTAAATCTGCTGTTGATTTCAGTGAGCATTATTTTTTATTATTCCTAATTTTTTGTCTAATATTAACAACTAAACCCACTGTCGTACGTATAACTCCACTGTGCTCAGCAGACATGTACATTTTAGAATAGACGTTTACTCTCAACTACTCATGGTTTAAAACAGGCAGTGGCAAGGCCAGTTTTCTATGACTGGAAGCATGGACTTCTGCTAGAAGCATTAAGCTTACACTGACAATTTTTTTAATGCTTTTTTGTGTTTTAAATAGAAGTTGAAGGAAAGTTAAAAAAATCTTAATCAGAGTCTCTCACTGGGGTTCCTTATCGTTATTATAAATTAAATAAGTAATGATAGTTGTCAACACAAGTGCTCCCTGTCTGCCGTTAGAGTGAGCATTATTTAAGACTTACTGATTTATTACTAGTAATTTTCAGCACATGCATTGTTTGTGGACCGGGTCAGTGGAAACAGTTTAGGAGATGAAAATATGCTGGTCTGCCGCAGAGCGCAGATGCCCAGGCAGCAACGTAGTCTTCCTACGCTCCATCACCTGCGCTCTTCATCCCTGAGGAAGGATAGCCCCCCTCAGTGGGAATACATTTTAATTTTACTGCCAGCTCAGTACTTTGTTGGAGTGAGAAACCAACAAAGTGCCGATTAATTTCTGCCAACGTCATGACGGGTTTTTTTCACGTGCAGCTGTCTGGTTGGAATCAGGCTGAAACTACCCGTTCGTTTCCACTGTTCCCCCAGTCTGAAACCATGATGTAGCCCATGGTGCAGACTGCAGTTCCAGTGAATATCTGAGACAGATTTTCTTCGTTTAATAGCATAGGTAATTCTGATACCGTATATCCAAAAAAAGAATTGGGAGGGGAAAAAAAAGGAAATGATCATACACCTAATAAATACCATGCAATCAGTTTCTCCTTACTTCATGAAAGTAAGATTTTTTCCCAATAGTTATTTTCTGCATATAATTGGTTTTGGAACAATAGTAACTAAAAATGCAGAAATTTCCAATGCAAATTTAAAATGTCATATCTGATTTTCTGCTCAGTTGTGTAGCTCACATGCCTCTACCCTTAAAGGTGCCTACAGTAGCTTCACTTTTAAATAACAACACTAAAATGTACTTTTAGAAACTTTTGCACATTTCTGTAGCCTTGTTTGCCCAGAATAACTGTCATAGAATATATTACAGTAGATTTATATATCTTCTAGAATACCTACACCAAAATTCATTAATTATTCTGGCAAATAATGACTTTAATTACAGAATACAGTGTCCATACGTGGAACTGTTCTGGAAAAGCTTGGTTTATCTAGTCAACTTCTCTATAAATAATACCCTTAGTGGTAATCACTGAGGACTAGAAATATTTTCACAAGTTGCTATAAAAGAATAACTAGCTGCTAAATGAATCTTCCCAGTGCCTGTTCAAAGGATGACTCATCTGCTCCAATATACTTGTGGGAATGACAGTCAATATTCTTTGACTTGGAGGTCTCACATACCTTTTTAGATAAAGCATTTAAAGTTGTCTCTATTCTTAGTGGTAATCACTGAGGACTAGAAATATTTTCACAAGTTGCTATAAAAGAATAACTAGCTGCTAAATGAATCTTCCCAGTGCCTGTTCAAAGGATGACTCATCTGCTCCAATATACTTGTGGGAATGACAGTCAATATTCTTTGACTTGGAGGTCTCACATACCTTTTTAGATAAAGCATTTAAAGTTGTCTCTATTAAAAAACAAAAACAAAAACCAAAAAAACCAACAGAAAATTTCAAAAAAAAACAAAAACAAAAACCAAAAAAACCAACCAGAAAATTTCAAAGCTAAGAAGGTCTTTATCAAGAAACCTGTAATCTTGGTGATAATTCATTCCATGAATAAGAATATAAGAAAAAAATACTATCTTTACCAAAGATTTAAAAAAAAAAAAAAAAAAAGCACTTAATAGAAGCATTAAGTCCCCGGGAGCATTAACCACATTACCAAGCAGCCCAGAGACACTGAAGACAGTGGCTGGTCTCAGCTGGATGTGACCCTGAACAACCTCGTCTGACTTTGAAGTTGACCCTGCTATGAGCAAAGGGTGGAACGAACGACCTCCAGAAGTCCCTTCTAAGATGGTTGCAATTATCACTAATAACTAGTAATAATCACTGGTAATAATATTTAATTGGTAATCTTCAGGCACCGTAAATATGCTCTTTATTGTTTTGGATGTCCATTAAGAAACTCAGCTCAATGTAATTAATTTAAAGGGTCAGGGAATTTTTAATTATTTTGCAGTAAGTCACAACCTCCATTTTAAATAAGTTTGCTAAAATGAGCACAGATCTATAGCGTTTATAGGATTACTAAGAAATATGTAACACTGATTTTTCTGTCATACAAGTAATCATTTCATTTGGCCAAGACAAGAGATTACTTGGGGAAATCATCATCAGAATTAGATTTTATATTAAACATTATTGATTATATGAATCAGATTATATAAAATATCTGATTTCCTATACAGGACTTACAGTTTATTAAATAACAGATATTCCAGAGGGTTAGTCCTAAAGCATTACAAAGCTTTGACGCTATTACTTTTACTTCTGGTAATACCTAGGCCATTTCAATTGAAGACCATTATGCATGTGAATTTTTGGAGTAGGTGTGCTACACAGGATTCAACAACAGAAGTAGGATATTGGAAGCTCCGGTCTGAAATGTTTTCTGCAACAACCCTGATGTTGTACTATGGCTAAAAGAGAAAAAGGCTCAGGGGACAGCAGGACAATGTAGTCGATAAAGATTGCTTTTCCTTTTTTAGCTCCTGATTTTTATATGTATTCTCTAATGTCCAGTCCCTTTAAAATCTTTAGGACAAGCCTAAGTGTTCCTAAAACTACTAGAACTTTAACAGTGAATTAACTGTGCAAGTAATTTGCCTGTGTGTGCTTGAAACTTCTTTAACATAACTTTAAAGCCTGTGTTTCAGGAGGAGGAGGCGGAGGAGGAGGAGGAGGAGGGTGGTGGTGTCTCAGGTGCATGGAATTACAGTCTTTCAGTAGGCTGGGGTTGTCATGCCACCTCAGTAAGTACAGCTTTTAGGTACCTTTTGTCATACACTCTGACTATTGTGTTTGCACTTCCTATGTGTGTGAATTGGTGGATCTGAGCAGTAGAGGCAGGTTATTTTTGATCAATACATCGACTGTTTGAGAATCTACCAAACTGACTCGGTTTTTCTTTCTTCCGTGTTCTTGATTGATAAGGAAAAAGCACAAAAATGCAAGAATATGATGTAATGATGTGATTATATCACAACTTGACTGATTCAATTGCAGAAGACTACCTAACAGTAAATGGCACAGTGCAGGTCATCATCCTTTCCTTGAATTGTTCTCCATGTGGGGGGACTTTTGGGACAGCCATCCCCCCCAGCCGATTTCTCTTCACTCTTGACAAATGGGTCAGAAGATACTATGGAAGAAAAATCATGTCCTCCTTCCACATCAGATGTTTGAAGCCCCAGTCTTTTTGTCGTAGCATCCCTGCAGGTCTTCCACTAAGGTGGACGTAACAGTGAAACACACCTTCTTCCAAAAGACCTATAAGCCTAGACCCCTAACGCCAACCAGGTTGTGACAACTGCAATATACTCACTACCCAGCTGAGTTCCTTGTAGGTAGAAATGAAGAAATAGCTCTCTCCCCACTAATAATCACCGCTGTGTAGGCTGATGTGACCATTAAGGAAAATTCTGTTCAGCTCAGAAAGGACACAACCACTGCAGTACTCACAGAAGATGATAAAAACGTGGTCCAAATCTGATGTTCAAACCTAGGCAGATGAAAACAGAGAAAAGATTATAACAGAAAAATAGGGAGAGTATAAATACCATTTCCCGGATCAGGGCCCAAAGAAAAGCTTTCTTTCCTCCTCCCGCAATCCCGTCCCCTTTACTTACTCTCAGCTCCAACACCGAGCACCATTCTGCTAAGGATTATCACTCCCCACTACCCCAGCCCCAAAGCACGTTGACCAAAGGAGATGAAGCTCTAAAGAGACATAGCTAATTCTCTCACCGAGAGACAAAATGCTTCTACATGTAGGTAACACATTATGTAGGGCCTTTAAGAAATGTAGATATTTAATGTTCTTCCAAAAAAAATCAAGCTGTAAAATATAGCAGTAGAGGTGATAGGAAATAGATACGACACACAAAAGTGTGAGGGCAAAAGAAAAGGCCCACTCTACTGGTAAATATATTTCTTCCGATAACAGAAATATAATTCACTCAAAAGGCCCTAAAACAGGATGTTACGGTAAGATACTCGTCTTTGGTAAGAAATCCCTATTTGTCTGATATTGTCATTTTATCTCCACAGAGCAGATTTAACAGAATATGTTCCTGTTTTGTTCCTGGTGTTAGAATCACATATATTGCTCTAGGATATCTTCTCATCAAGAAAAATTCTATTTTAAACCACGGAAGATAAATTGTTATGCACAGTATTTTATGTCCATTTGGTGTTTTGGGAATCATCAATTGCTTGTTTTCTTGTTCACTGTGGAGTCATGTACTGTTCAAGTGCAACCTAGACTAGTCCAGTAATGGATGTTTGTAATCTATGTCTTTGTCCATATGCTTGCCTGTTTAGAACAATATCACAGATGTAAATAACAAAACCTGATTTTTCCTGATGCATGCAGATCCTCCAAAGTTTGATAGGATATGGCCGAATATTTCTTCCCTTGAGGTTTCTAAACCAAACCAAGGTAGGATGCTGTAAAATTCCTAGTGGTCTAAAGTTACTGACATTGCTTTCAAGGAGTCCCACATGGTGGCAAAAGTAGTAACAATGATAATCCAACTCATTTTTCTTCTGGTGCTAAGTAATGCTGTCCTGTGAGAAAACAAGCCTAACCTGAAAAGTCTTCCAACGCTCAGATTATGCACATCATCACTGCAAAAAGTCTGGAAAAGCAGACGCGCAGGTTATAAGTACTGATATACAGAAAGCCCTAGATAACGTTGGACTTGTTTAGACAGCAGTCTATATTTTGAGTAAGTGTTGAGATTCTTGAGTGAGAAAGATTGTCATTGTCTACATCAAACCCATTTTTAATGTCTTGTTTCCAC
Organism: Aptenodytes forsteri; assembly: GCF_000699145.1. Lineage (NCBI taxonomy): Eukaryota > Metazoa > Chordata > Aves > Sphenisciformes > Spheniscidae > Aptenodytes > Aptenodytes forsteri. Next base: position 2,434,974 of record NW_008795702.1, on the reverse strand, counting down.
TTTGTTTTCCCAAGCGAGCCGAGAGGCATTCTCAGCTTGCGTGCCATCCACAATACAAACAAGTTCTCTGCAGGGATAGACTCGTAGTGTTCTGCAGCTTGAGTGCCACACAAAAAATTACTCACAGATTGTGGTATGACCATTAGCACTGAGAAAGACAGAACAACTTTTTAACATGACTAATAAAAGTAAGATTCTGTGTTACTTGAAGTGGTATTCAGCTTTACTTCACATTTCAAAATGATTGTTCTTTATAAAAAATAACATCCTTTTGTTCTCCTTATTTACTGCCCTTTGCTCCCCCCAAAAAATCCCTGCAGAAATCTGGCCTGTGGCTTGCTTTGACTGTTCAAAGGGTGACCTTTCTGTGCCGTAACACATACAGATGGAGAACAAAATTAATGAAAAGGTGATCTAGAAAATAGCTACTAAACTGAACAAGATGTATTGGAATCTGTTGGGGAATTACATTGGAAGGGCTGTAGTTAAATCCATTGATCACAATGGCCAAATCAAAACATACGCACATACGTATAAAATCTCCCACGTTATACGTGCAAGTTTCTATGTGCCTAACAAAATAGAAAATACTAATTGATCTGTGCTCTCTATAAGGATTAGCAATGTACTTTAGTTTGCATTATTCATATATATGTTAAATTAAATATCCCTGATAAAGTGATACTTAGCATTCCAATAACTTCATTTAGCCCATGCTATATTTCCCAAGCTTTTGCATGTGTTCCTTAAACAAACAAAAAAAACCCCAGATTCATCTCTGCTCCTCTGCTCTCTATAAGGATTAGCCTACATTATTCACAGGAATTTTAAATCAAAACATTTCCAGTGAAATGATAGTCAGCTTTTCTAATGGATTTCATAGCTTAATTATACCGCTTGTGATCTAAGACTTAACTTCATTGCAAAATACATCTTGAACAGCACAAAATTATTCTGTGTTTCTTCCCCAAAAATAAGAGTTTTAGTAAATTTAGTTTCGATGTTTTGTTAGGGAGCACAAAACACAAAAACTTAAAAGCATTTCTATTCAGATTATGTGTTTGCAGCATATTGTTACAGCGTTTAACATTTATTGTAGATTAAATACTTCAGTCAAGGATAGCATATGAAGAGAATAATTACAGAAATCTGCCCATACCTAATATTATTTGATTGTGTTTTCTTTGTTTATGCTATCAGGCCAGAATAAATATGCATGTAAATTTAATAAAACCCTTTGCAGACCACTCTGGTTACCATATAGTCATTGGTCATGGACTGGGAGAAACCATCAAATAACCTCTAACTCAAAACTGCCGAAGTGTGTAGAGGTGAATTACATTCCCTTTCTTTCTCTTGGATATTACAGTTCAAATGATTCAATAGTTGATAGTATAGAACTCATTTTCCCTAACTTTCACCCTTTCCTTACAAAAGAATAACCATTGTTAAAGTTAATTGAAAAGTTAGAAAATAAGGAAGTTTATTTTAATCTTTTGATTTGTTCCTGTATGATACCTTTTCTAATTTACTGTTCATTTTATTACCTATCCAGTCGCTCCCAAATTAGCTATGTCAACTGTTTCTTCTGTTCAAGTTGCAAACCACAAGAGAGGTAGGAATTCTTGGATTCATACAGTGATTCCATAGTGCTCTGTGTTGTGAAAACATTACACTGTATGAATCTGGAATATCTGTGAAGTGTACCCATCAGCTTACTGGTGAGGCATCTTCATTGACAACAAGAGAAGCATTAAGTCGCATAAACATAAGCCATACAAAGAAAATAATAAATCTGCTGCTTAGACAGTCGCTGCTGGCATATAAAGTGACGTGGCATTTGTTTTTAAAGGAGTTAAATGTACGAATGTGACCATTCAGACTGTTGCCTAGAAAGCAAATGTTTGCTAGAGTCTTGTTTTCCTCACTGATGTGCATAAATTGTAAAAGAGGATACATAAGCAGATTAGTTGAGGGCAAACAATACATTAAACGTCATTGTCCATATCCTCAAGAAGCATCTGTAAATGCCATGGAGTGTAATGCATAGTTATGTCTTTTAATGCATTGTAAGTGTGCCTTACATCTTCATTTTATTGTAACAGTGTGCAAATTCGGAGTGTAGGCATTACATTTTGAACTGATGTTTCAGTGTTTTATCAAAATAATGGAATTATACGGGCATAACGGAGGACGCCAATATTCGCTCTGACTTACAGGCAGCCTGTTTCATTTGCATATCTGTCATTCACAGTCTGAACCCTGAGATCTTCTCATTGTTCTTCCTCATCAATTTATCTGTAAAGAGTATGTATAAAGATGTTTTGTCTTTCTGTAGCTATTGTGGATATCTCATTATTCATGAAATACATGTTAACAAGGAATAGGGATATTAACAAATGTTTGAACTTAGTGTGACCCATTCAATGAGATCATGATAACGAGCCGTACTGTTTGTTATGAAGCAGGTCATTTCCAAGGTTACAATGAAATCTCCTTTGTTTGCCTTCTGTTAGTGCATAGAGGAGGAACAGAGTTACTGGAAAATGAAAAAGAAAAAATATTTTAATGGTTTCTGAATGCACTTTTCTTGAAATACTTTTTGTGCTTTTAATTAGGAAATGACACCGATAGCTGTCTCCTGCATTACCTGTCTCAGTTTAAAATTACGCTTCCCTTCCATGTGTGTTTACCACTGTTTCACGTGATGATGTTTCATGTTTCACTGGTTGCAGCTGAAGCTTCAGCTGAACCTTGTCCCCACAGCACAATAGTATGTCATCTCAAAGACGTAAATGCATAGCATTATAATGGGGGGAAAAAAGTATTCCATTTATAGAAACAAAACAATTAAACGATCAACTTCTTTATGAGCCTCCTTCAATGGGTAATTTTACCATGTTTTCTACAACAGGATCAAGATTGTTGCAATAGAATCATTGCGTTGGAAATAGTCTTTAAAGGCTCATACAGGCAATCCTTCTGTGAGTTGGCAAAGGATTTGACAATTCCTGAATCATCCAAAGACAATTACCAAATCTAACATGTCTTCCTCTTCTCCCTTTTCCCTTCACTTTAAACCTATCCTAGCTATCTTTACCTCTCCTCTGAGGTTTTATTCTCCAGACCATTTACTCCTTATTGTTATTCTGCTTTAAACTGTCTCCAGTTTATCTGTGTCTTTTCTGACATGTGGTACTCAGAACTGAAAGCAGCATTTTCTAGCGCTGTAAGCTCACGTCATTTCATTGTTGGTAAACCATTTGCAGCCCGATTTTGATACTTCCCCCCATCTCTTTCAGTGATTGCATAGCTTTGCCAGTGCATGAAAGTGGTTGGGCTGCTAGCCAGAGACATGTGCCTGAAGACCTTAAGCTGTGCTTCTGACAAGTCTAATGAGCAGGCTACTGTCTGGTCTTGGTGTGCTGGTTAAGGTGAACCATGTAAGCTAGAAAGGCCATACAGCATTGATGGGTATTAGCTTCCCGGCTGGCATGATGCTGAATGCAGTTCTACATGTTATGTTTGACTGGTTTAGGGTAGCACCTCATGTAGCCAGTGGAGAAAATAATTCCATTTCAATCATATGAGGACCCTTTACATAGCTTTTGTTATAAACACAGAGGGATGTAAAAATGATTCACTGATCAGGCCAACAGCAGTAAGCAAAATAAGTTCTTGTTACAGTTCTTGTACAACTGAACGTTGTACAGTTCTTATTATTGCATTAGCAAAATGGGGGGGGGAGGAGCAAAAATTAGCAAAAAATTTATTTAATCGTTACTCGCCATGCCTTTTTTTCTTCCTTGGCGCCATTGCTAATCTTTGACGTTAGACTGTTTTTGAGTTAACTGGGCGTTTCCCTATACCATGTTGCATTTACCAGTCTGATGATCAAGATTCCTAGAGCTTTCCTGTATCTTGGTATAAGTTAGCTTGGGGACAAGGGCTTTCTTTCACACAGCACAGTTGTTACAGAAGAGCAGTACCCGTAAGAATGCAACCAAGTATAAGAATTGGTCTCATTGTTTACCTTTAAAGTTGATGAGCCACATCTGAACTTGGGTAGTCCTTCTGCGTAGTTTGGTATACAGACATGCTCCTAAACGTAAGTCCTTCGTAATTATTAGATGTTTCTTCAGTCCAAATCATAACTTGGAGCAAGCCTTGTTACAGAGTGAATTACTTTATGTACAGCTTTGTTTCCTGTGCTTTTGTAACAGCTAATTATGTGTGGTAGTAATATTATTGAGGGTCACATCACAGTTTCAGAGTGGAAGTAGTGCAGTCAGTCATTCACAGAATATTCTCAATTTCTTTCTGCTACTTTAAACACAAAACATGATGTAGCATAGTCTGATTTACTGGCACTTCTTTATAGTCTGCGTATTTTTGAAACATTAAAAGGTAGTATTCTGCTGCCCGTTACAGATTTGAAAAACAAGGTAAATTATTTCCTCTAAATTCACCTGCAGTACGTTTAAGTTTAGCCACAAGTCTGACAAACGTACCAGTATGGTATGCTGCTGGGAGGCTGAATCATACTGACCAGCTGCGAAAGGCAACAAACATTAACACTTTTTTCCTCCCCCCTCAACGTCAAGTGGTAACATACTGAGACTGATACACCAAATGTTTCGCTGTACTCCAGCAGTTACAGGCATCAAAATTATCAGATTGGCGTGAACCACAAAACATCGGTTTAGCAGTGTAACATTGACGAGAACAAGAATGCATCTGTGTTAACTAAATGTGTATATGTAAATTGAATTAATGTTTCCTGGCAGCAGAAAGGCAGCTCTCAACATTGAAACATATGTTGTGCTAAGCGTTGTACGGTATAAGAAAAGACGCTATCTATTTACAGTCCCCTACATCAGACAACAGCCAAAGAAATACGTATGTATTAGCTGTGCACAACATACTCATAAACATGTACTGGTATTGCTGTTTCTTCATAAAAATACAGACAGGCACAGATACTGTATCTGACGCCCTATGCCGACAATCGGTGGGCTCATTAGGTGCCCCAGCATAATCGGCAGCATACCATAGGAAAGGCAGCAGAGGGGACGTGGCCCCGTCACGTATGGAAACATTTTACACCCTCTGCTACAGCTTTATCTAATCCCAGGCTAAGTTAACTTCAAGACCTTGAAGCCCTTCCAAGTCGCTGCATCCAGTACGCCATTACTGCAGGAAACATACCATAATCTCTTTCACCAGTTAATAAACTACATCTCTAAAGCATCAGTGTTTTTGCTACAAATTGGAAGAGTGTTCGAGAACCTCAGTGCCCTAAAGGCTAGATACCATCTCCTAATTTCCAGTTGAAATTTCTCAATGGCGGGTTAACACCCATTTGTTCTTGTGCCGGTGTTGTCTGTTAGCGCAGATATTCACTTAGGATGGCAGAAGGCTATCTCCTCGATGTATTTATAGCCCGGTGATATCCCCTGTCTTCAGTTTCCTGGACTAAACAAGCCAAATTATCCTAGTCTTCACTTCTTAAATAGGCTCTCTACTTCTCTGATCATCCTAATAACCTTTCCTGCATTCATCCTGGGCTCATAATCTCAGAGTTGAGTGATCAGACTTACACAAGCTTTCTACATGAAGTGTAGCTGTGCCTTCTAGAGTGATATTGGTACATTTCTAATTTCTACTTCTTTCTGCATAAAACCAAGCATTGCTTCTGATTAGACTAAAAGGCGCTAGCATTCTATGCTTAGTGAAGGGGTTTTTAAAAAGCGGCTGCCGTGCCAGCTGCATTTCAGATGGCTGCAGTAAGCGTGCTTTCTATTCAGTACACATTTCAGAATTTTCATGATCTTTTCTGGCCCAATTGTTTTTCATCTCAGAATATAAAAAAATGGGTTAATGCTTACCTCAGAAGCACAGTAGAAGTAGCTCTGAAATAACACCTCTCTTCTTTCCTTTTCTTCTCTGTTAATTGTTTTAGGAGGTGCCGGCCAAAATTGTCAAACTAGAGATTTGTTTGGTCTTGAAATAAAATAGTCTGGTTCCCAAGGTGCCTACCAGTTACAGTACCCTGAGTACGGCAGTATTTTTGAATACTCACCATTTATGTCAGAACAAAGCTTTTATTTTACTTACAGTTGTGCATTTAGGCATGATGAAGTTCGACAATTTTTGTCCACTGTATTTAATATTTTTAATATGAGGAAGTTTTTCCCATGTCTTGATTTATACTCATCTCAAATGTGCAAAAAGATGTGCATTTCTATCAGCGGAAACTGAGCCTCCAGTACCCCTGAAAGGTTTACAACTGCAAATGCTTCAGTTCCATCAGGTCTGCCAACAACAGCCAACCTGCGACGTCATGCCATGGTCGTCGGGTCACGCTAACCTGCCTGAAACAAACTTCGCTTCCATTGCAGATAAACATCTGCTGTTGTCCATGTTACATTGATTAACATGTATGTGCCATTCATTCATACTTCTGTTCATGGTTCATTTTTACTAAGCATGTAATGTGCTATTACTCTGCTGCTGTATACATTTTGTATACATTTCTGTTCTTCCTTGAAAGACTGCGAATGCTTCGGGCACTCCAACCGGTGCAGTTACATCGAGCTGCTCAATACGGTCATTTGCGTGAGCTGTAAGCACAACACTAGAGGTCAGCACTGTGAGTTATGCAGGCTGGGCTACTTCAGAAATGCTTCTGCAGAGCTGGACGATGAAAATGTGTGCATAGGTCAGTCCCGGGATAACTGCGGCTTTTCTTCTGTGCCTTTTCCGCTGCTGGCAGCTGCTAGGGACCACTGCTGCTTACTTGCCAGTTGAGCCAGAATGAGCTTTTTCAATGGATAAGAACATCTGTGTAGACTTTTCGCCTCATTTCCGTTGCCCCTGTAGCCCCAAGGAGGTATTTTGAATCTGTAGATGACGATGAACCTCCCTGGCTAAGGTCCTGGGAAGACCCTCCCAGGAAACCCCTGAGAAACTGTGCTGTCCTTCTGCAGGAGGGAGCCACACTGGAGCTGCGCATGTGAAAACCGAAGGGTTGAGTCATAAATACCTGTTCCCGGTCTAACTTTCGGAATTATTAGTACAGACTCTTGAATACTTGTCTGGAGACCTACAAAAGTTGCCAGCTGCATCAATAGGACACGGGGAGTGGTGTTTATAAACCCCTTTTATTCACTTAAATTTCATAAAAACTTGTTGCAGCTAATTCTGCTCCCAGGCACAGGGCTGTAAATGCAGCGTTACCTCCCCTCTCCTTAGAGGGGAAACTGAAATTATGCCCATGTGGTTAGGAGCAGAATTTGTCAAATCCGTTTGACATGATGTCTATTTAGAAAAGGGATTCCTAGGTGAAAACAGTGCTTTAGACCTAGCACCTGCTATAAATATCCAAAATGCAGAAGTAAAGAAAATGCTAGAACGTAATTTAAAAAGCATATCGGGGAAAAAATATAAGGTCTTTATCACACTAGAAGAATACGCATTGTTCTCATGTCACCACAGACAGTATATAGCAAAAGTTAGGACACTTTCAGTGAAGATTGAAGGTAGTCAATAAAGGAAGCCTCATACGATGGCCGGCAGTTAACAGGTAGCCACAAAAGGCGCTGTTCTAATAACAAACAGAGGTGGAGAATTTGTTATATAATGTTTCTTATAGACATAAGCATCGGTAGAACCTGTTCTGGATTTTCACTGTGATTTTTTTTTTCTTTCCATTTTCCAGGAAGCAAAAAGAATGAGTAGTTATAAGATTTTTTCATGCCAAAATATACTATGGGTGTATAAATTATATTTTAATATTCTTTATAATCCATTGCCGAGATTCAAGCCAGAAACTGTTTAGATTGCTATTATTTGTTTCAGTCTGCAGCTTGACAGATTTACATTTTATTTTGTGATAAACACCCAGATCCATCCACGCACTGCATTTCACGTGTCCTTCTTTTAACTTTGCTTGGCAACACATTCAGAAAATGCATGATCTCCTTTGACATTAATTAGTCTGAGCTAATAAGAACTTTAGTAGGCAAGTCATGATTTTGTATGACTGTGCTGAGGAGATTAACCCAACCAAATGTTCTTGGAAAAGACCCGCTGTCCCTCATACTTGTTTGATGTAGATGACGGACACCATCGGTATGACATCAGGGCTGTATAATTTCAGCTGCCTAAATAGGCCTAATGAATATGACACTAAATTACTCTGTTGGGGATTTTTCATCAGCTCATTCAGTAAATTGTTTTCCCATGTACGCTGAAATGCTAAGACAGCAGCTGTAGCTACGTAAGACAAGGAAGTTAATACACCAGGAGTCAAAAATAAGTAAATTTTAAATTAATTTGCAAGTGATGTATTTAGAATGTCGTAGTAAAACAACTGTGCACTTTGAAATTGCCCAGGCTCTGCAGAAATAAAATTTAAAAACCTTTCATTTAACAGGAGTCTTAAAAAAAAAACCAAACCAAAAAAGCCAACAAAAAAAAAGGCAATATGATGTCTTTGCTGACTTTCCCACCTTAATGCAAGCAGAATTCTCTTGGGCTCCCATGAGAATTGTTCCATGTGAGATGACTATAGGATCAAACCCTGGTTTGCTACATATTAGGTAATTTGTTTTAAATAAATAATATTCTTGTTGGACTAAGACAGTTTTCAGGGTCATAGCGATCATACTGCACACAAAATGTATGTATCCTAGCTGATTTGCCAACTTAAGAAGAATTTCATGCTACTTCTTGTTTAAAGTCAGTGAAGTGAAGCAGATACCTAAGCACTTTTCAGAAAACAGAGTAAGTTTGTGCTCAAAGTGCTTAGGAACTGGGGCTCCCAAGATTTAATCCTGCAAAGTGTAGAGTATTTTCACCTCTGAGAGAGGTTGATGGATTCACCATCCTTCTAGGTCAAGCACAAAGAGTCTTGCTCTATTGGAAACGCTCATTTCTCTTTTCTCTGAGTTTAAAAGCAGTGTTTGGGGGTTTAAGTATGAGTGGAATGTTGGCATGAACATTTTAATAAGCAGATTTCCAGTGACCTGTGCAAGTCTTATTCCCGTATGAAAGTCTCATTTTTCCAGGCTAATTCTTTCCTCGTCAGCAATATATGTAGAAAAGTAAAAAATGTTTGGATAAGCTAGTTTAATGGCAGCTAACAGGGCTTTGGCTCTGATTTATCAAAACTACTTATATACTTTTCATAAATATATATGGTAAGTACATGGATAACAAATCTGTGAATCTCAGCCGATGCTAACTAAATGTAAAAATGTAAAATGTTTCATTTTTAAAACTGACAAGTTACAAAGAATTGAAATACTGAGAAGGTTTTTACCAGTGAACCAAATGCAACTCATTATACAGTGGGCTTAAATCTAATTTCATTATGCCCTTAATTTCTTTAGAAGCAAAATAAATTTTATTTTTCAAAATGAAATATCAAAAACTTGTGGATTTGTCAGTTAACTGCAAAATTACCTCATCTGGGCAACTGCAGTTTCTAAATAAATCAAGGTAATTGAAAGTTAAAAATCATTCACTTGACATGCTTACAGTGAAAAATAATTTTACAACTTGAAGAGCTTTTTATTTTTACAAGGTCTTGATAAAGTCCTAACAACTCTATTTCAGTGAATACACACACTGGCAAGCATGGATAGCATGGAAACCACCAAGTAGACCCAGAGTAATAAAACATTTCCTTTGCCTTACAACATAAATACTGAAGTGGAAATTATTGTCACACCTATAAGAAAGCCGACCTTGCAGTCACTTAGGCTTAAGCTTCAGTTAACACCTGTGAGACCTTTAGAAAGCCTAATGATACATGGTTAAGTGAACCCTGAGGGTTGTCCTGTAGCCACTGTCAACCCAGACTGATAAGCAGCAAACCTGCAAGCTTCAGCCCATTTTCCCAACCTTCTTTTTTACTGATTTTCACTGTGTTTTGTTGGCAGCATCACATTGATATAGTGAATCTCAGTGAACAGATGACTACTACTGTCATCTTCCCATCCTTCAGACAGTCACCAGATGGAGGTTAAGAGGAAAATTCCTTCCCAGTTCAGATCTGCAGGGGTTTTTTCCCCACCCTGGAACCTGGTGTGTGGTCTGCTTATTAGGGTGATCTGGGAATGTTAACTTAATGTTATTTAATGCCCTGTTGTAAGGGCATTGGAGATACTGACTGCCTCCCTGTGGCACACCAGAATTGTGGCTTTTGAGATTTTTAATGTCTTAAGTATTCGGCAGGTCTTGGGAGGTGTTCCACAGCCTGTGATACTGTGTTGGACAACGAGCTTGGATGTTCGGTGGACCTCTGTAGGTTATGTATCTATGGTATCAATTGTGTATTGGGAAGGATGGAGGCTAGATTCAGTTACTAAAGGTTACGGGGTCTGTGTGGTGTTCTGATTTGATCTACTACTTTTGTAAAAGGGCCTGGCTTAAAGTTTTGTTTCCACTATCTACTTTCCCTTTCACAGCACTATGTGGGCCTGGTACTTCTTACGTATTTATATTATAGAGTTCAGTAGGAAAACTTTCACTGATTCAGGGTCAGCTTCTTGTTCTCTGGAAAATATAACGTTACGTGTCTATAAACATTCAATATCACAGGCCACAGATTTCTTTCACAAACACTTGTTTAAATCACTGTAACTCCATTATGTTCAACTAAGCTATTTTTAATGTACAAGAATCGGGCCTTCTGTTTCTAATGTAATTCCAAGCTTTTTGTCTTTCAAGGTTTTCTATAAACACTCTCCAAGCAAATTTTACTTCCTGCATTCAACGTCTATCTCAGTTCTATGCCTGTTTACATAAATATTTCATACATCTGATTAACATCAGAATTGCCAGCTTTTCAAATGGCACTCACTGTGCTATAATTCTGCTCAGCCTTGCACAGTATTTTTGGCGTGTCAGTTTTCAACTTTATTAATGAATGTTGCTAGCTAATTGACTCTAATAATAATTGTGGAATTCTGTTTGCCAAAGGTAACTATTCTTCTTCAGCATGCCAAATGTTCAAAGTGCCATCTGTAATTTAGAGTTAATAAACACTGAGACAACAGATGACAAATGTCTTCCTGGTAATTTTTTTCCTGTTACAGTTTTTCCTTTGGAATTTTTTTCGTATTTTACTTCCCAGTTCAACTCCATTTTGTCATTTACAGTATCGCTGAGGTTTAACCTAATGCTAGGGAACAATTGCCAAAGGCAGTCATCAAAGTAGCACTGATTCACAGACATATAAAGCCAGACTCCCAGCAGGTTGCCCAGATTCAGGAATCAATTTGTGTATCTTTTGCCTTCAACAGCAGCAGAGATCAGACGCTGCCAAAATGTGTCTGTGGTCTCAGTTGACAGTGGAGTTACTCTGGGTCTACATGGGTCTACATACAAATAAGATACAGCCCTTCATTTAAAAAAAAATTAATAATAAATGTACTGAAGGACAGGAGGCCAAAAATGAGCTCTGCTAGCTACTGTCTTGTTTTCTTTGTTCAGCTAGCTGAAAGCTGAACACAGATACTGTAATCACGTTAAAGAAAAGGGCTGTGAACGAACAACACAGTAAGTGTTGTGGGAGGGAATGGGTTACCCTAGTCATTCTTTAATTAGGTGAACACACGTGGAAAACATACAGTGGGCTATGAGCCTCATTGCATTTTCCATCTGCCCACTGGGAGGTGAGAGAAATGAAAACGGCAGCGTAAAGCCAGTTCTGATAAGTTTTGCATTACGTTACTGCTCACCTCAAGCTTTTCATTGTGGAATATGTAAAAGGTTTATTAACGTCACTGATAAATACAATCTCATCAATTTAATGGCAAATATCCACATAAATTATTATACTGCTCAAAACTATAAAGGAAGACTATCTTGGAAATAAGTAAAGTGCATTTATATAGCCCTGTAAAGACATTCAGCACTTCCGAAAATATTGAGTAATATAGATAAGCCTATTTTAATAATGCGAAACATTTCACCCTGACGGCACATTGATATATCTGTACTATACAAAGCCTTTTTAATGTTCATTAAATTGTCAAAACCATCCTTACCAAAAGAGAATCTGTTACAATCACTTATCCTCAAAGAACATGGTATCTTCTGCCTTTATATCTTTTCCGTTTACTTTTTCTCTCCCCATCATAAAATGTCTCTTCCTGAAATGACATATGCAAACAAATAAATGGACCTATAGTAGTTATGTTCACTACTCTAAATATCCTTAACAGACAGTCTTCCTTTACCTTTAGCACTGGAAATGCACCCTTTATTGGTATTGAATGAATTATCACCATATGTAGACCTGAATCCAGTGTGTATGTGTTGTCTTGTTTCTGCAGACTGTTATTGTAACCCTTTTGGTTCAGTCCATGATCGCTGTAATGACAGAGGATTTTGTGAGTGTAAGGAGGGAACATCAGGGCCTAAATGTGATAAGTGTCTGCCGGGATATATCTGGCACAGCTTGGGCTGTCAACGTAAGTAACTCTGAGAGTCGCCCCTCTCCTGCAACTTTGCTGCCTCTGCGCCTGTATGCTATCACGTGCAGCTACTTAAGAGCAGAAAATGAGCAAAAGGCTCTACGAGCTGTAAGAGCGCCATACTGCCTGAACCTTTTTGGAGACTCCCAGATGAGGACAGTAAATTGACTGTGCCATCCATTTATTTCTATATGTTTTCAGTGTCCGCTCTCTTTCTCTTGCTAATGCCTTGGAGGAGCTCCCACTGCAATATGTAAATATGCGTGTCTTGCCAACTGTGAAATAAGTTTTGTATACTAAAACATCAGCATATTAACTCCAAATTTAAAATTCTTACTAAAAGACAAAAGGTGATTTCTCTGCATGTTCACTTTTTTCTGTACTAAACTTCAACTTCTTGAGTAACTTAACTATGCTTTCATACTTTAAAACTATGTCCCTGGACAATAAAACTGCAGAACGCTGGCTCATTACCTGTTATAATTAGTGAAAACTAGACAAAAGCTAAAGGTAAAAAAAAATGGAAGTATACTTAGCATCCTTAAAAATAAGGGCTGAAATTTTGCATAAATACTGCTAGAGCAGATGTTGTTTCAATGCTTAGTTGTATATTTAGCTTCCCTTCTGGTTAACAGGTCTTGTAAACAAGCGAGTGGAAATACCACATGGGTGTCTACAGGATTAGACTTTTATTGCGAATTTCTTTTGTACTAAATTTATTATTTATAACTTAAGATTTATTCTTTATAACTGTTTTGATCATCTACTTCCGGAAACTCTGGAGAGTCCTCCCATGTTCTTCTTTCACCTTTTCTCCCTGCCTCTCTGCATTCTTCCACACACACATTAAAGAGATTTCTACAAGAGCTTGCTTTTGATTTTTAAGAGTGAGAATGTAATTACTGACACCAATTAGTCAAATAGTATAAAATTGGCCATATAGCCACACAAATGCTTTAAATGCTCTAAAACAAATGCAAATCTTACATCATAACTTTAAAAACAAAACAAAAAAAAACCAACAAAGCTAGGGATTACCGCTGCCTCTCCAAGTGATGAGTACCTCTGAAGTAGAAAATCTGGGCTTGTGACCATTCAGCAAATATATCTGGAAAGAAAACCAATAAATAAAGAATTTCAGGAAACATTGTGATAATTAACCAATTAGCATTAAAGCTAGTACATGAAGAGAAAGGAAGTTTGCATGGGCAACGCAGTGAAATGTTACCCGAGAAAATTGGACTTTCTCAGCTTCTGCCAGAAAGCTCCTGTTTATATTTGGCAGGTTATTTAAACCGTACTTTTCACATGTGGTTGTTAACTGTATTCCCATTTTCTGAATACTTGCACTTGAGTTTTGATTCACAAAAGTATTGAGCACTTACAGTTGCAGCAGAAAGCAGGCGAAGTAGTGTTTCAAATCTCGGAGTTCTCGATTATGAATATTTTGAAAAATCAGATCCTAGGTATCTCAAAAAAAGCACTCAGAAATCATAGGCTCTCCCTCTGCCTTGCACCCCGTATGTAGAAGCAGGTTGTCCTTCTACAGGAGGTTATGATTCTCTGCAGTAGAATTTGAATAAAGTACAGTAAACTCCATGTCCACACAGCGGGTCTAAGAAAGATGTTAAGTAGCTGAGATATTGAACAGGTCGGCAGGTCTGTGGAGCAAATTTTACAGTCATATAATTAATATAATATATATACCAGCTTGTCAAACCAATTGCTTATTAAATGCAGTATTTCCTATCTTTTCAGGTTTGGACATTATAACCCCAATAATGTTCTTTTAATGAGGTTTTATGGAGCCCAACATATAATTAGCCTGATTTTAGCTGAATCAGAGTATTTGTAAAAGCTTTAGACAGTTTCTGGAAATGCAAGCTAGTGCCTTTATATTTGCTGACAAAACTAATTAAGTTTCCCTCACTATGTGGTAATTTTCTGAACAAATCTCAGTCTGATTGTGTAACGGTTAGATATTCTCCAAGTTTGACTAAATTATCTAATCAAATTCAGAAGAAAAACAACTAGATGCGGTTGTCAGTTTTATGGAACAGACATCAAATTGCCATGTTTTACCAAGCACACGCTGATTTAAATCTCATTTCAAGTCTTTTCATGGAGGAACAGAATTCCAATTCATTTAATTTTGTAGTGTGCCAATTTGAGCAAAGCTCAAAAAGATGATTTGTCTGGACATGTTGCGTGTGGTTTTGATCTGTTTGCCTGAGCTTGTGCTGTACAGAAATGTATATATGCAAAGATGGATACACACACACACACACACTCAACAGACCAATATGTGTTTGTTTACTTTTTGTTATACGTAGCCTCTTGGCATTATTAAGAAAAATCTATTCTTACGGAGCTTTGTTGCTAAAAACCTAGGGCAACCAGAAGCTTGACCTATAAATAAATAAGTTAAATCTATACCATAGCTAGTTTAATTACTTGTATGATTGTATTAGTAAATGGAGTGTCTTAGTTTTATATATTAGTAATCCTATTTGGGAAAAACCAACGCTAAAGTCTTGTGGTGTTTTCTAAGGCTCACAGTACATCATTTGATAAATTACTGTTCGTAGTCTCCCTCATACCACAGACGGGCAAAAGGCACAGAAGCTATTCTCCTCAGAAGTACCTCACTCTTACTTATTTCATCTAAAACCTTTGAGGATCTAGGCGGAGCGCTCATCACTTGCGTCTCCGTGCATACAGAGGTCAGATGCAATTTTAGACTTTGCCTCCCAGATAAAAAGCACCGTGATAACAGCTGTTATCTTACTGAATTCAGGGTTTATGCTGCATAGGCAGAGCGGTCAGCAGGGTCCGGTTGGTACAGGAAGGTTTGCTGCTCTCAGAAAAAGAGGCACAATAGATGCGCCTGTGCCTTGTGCTACTTCTAAGCCCTCCCCCAGAACCATTCGTGCCGCAGGCGTCGTGCGTGCGGGGACGCTGCTGGGGTTTAGCTCTCCGCCTCCCTCCCAGATACCGACAATGGTTTTCTCACCAGCAGGCATATATAGATCAAAGCGCAAGGAATGAATTAAGAACAGAACAGCCTGGTCCTGAAACCCTTTTAGAATTCCAGAAACATGAGAAAATACATAGCTATATTTCATTTTTCTATATTATAGAAATTAAACAATTTCCTTTAAAAATGAACATAAAACCAGAAGAAAAACCTCCAAGCCTGGCAAGAAATTTAACCAGCAACTACAGCTGTTTTGGGCCAGCCTTAAACTGAACATGGTGCTTTGTGATAAGAAGAACCTGTAACAAAAGGTAGAAATGTTTACACACAGAACTGCCTGGGTTTTAAAAAAAAATGGATGAAGGCAAGATATTAAGCAGGCGCATTCATTTGATTTTCTAAGTGTACTGCTCATAGTCTTGCAGCTTTTGTATTTCTTGGCCATGACATTTCAGGTGACTAAATTCTGTTGCATACATACAGGAGCATTTAGAAATAGCACCTTTTAATTTCACGCACACAAGAATTGACTCCAAAACCAGCTGCATATATATCCAATCAGGCAAAGAAGAAGTGACTCTTTTGCCAGTCTCAGTTTACCAGCACAGCTCGAATTTTCATTAGGTGTGATCAGCCCACAGGGGAAAAGGTGAGGGAGGGTCCAATGATTATTATTATTATTCACTATCTCCCGTCATATAGTCAAGGAGCAGATAGAGACGTTGAACCTGCAGCCCCCCAAAGGCCTAGACTGAGTACAAGAGTTACCAATGGTAGCTTCTACCTGAGTTAAATTCAGTACGTTATTTATTGTGAATCACTGTTTTAAATCATCTTGGTTCAATGGTGTAAATCTTAAAACAATTAGCGATGAGTTTTCAGCCAGATGCCTTATGTCAAGCTCTGAATACTTTATTTTATTTTACCCTTTTTTGTTCATTTTAAATAGTTTTTATTAAAGCAGGCAAAGGATTACACTCTTATCTTCAGTGCTCAAACTGCGCTCAGTGTTTGTATCTGTCTTCCAGACTGAACTTGTGTTACTCTGCGGCCTGTTAGATAATTCATATTCCGTCACAGTGTGCATTCAACTTCTTATATGATTATTTAAATATAAGCTTTTTTGTGTGCATTTTATCATGTGTTACAAATGTTAGAAGCCGAGGCGTTTGATCAAAATCATCATGCAGATTGAATTGCCAAAGAAAATCAAGCCTGAAATTGTAACCCTGGAACTTATATTAACATTTGCTTTTGGAAGTTTGTGTTTACAGTTCAGCAAGAAAAGATATGTTACTATCCATTTCTTAAAAAAAAAAAAAAAAAAATCTTTCTTGAAAAAATACATCATGCACTTCTTTCTAGACAGATTAAATACATAACTGTAATTGTTATTATAACCCCCACTGAAGGTTAGTGATCTTTTATACATGTTTGTACACAGATGCATTCTGCGAGTCCTTCAACACCTACACACTGACCTTGTGCATGGGCAGCTATATTCTGTAAAAAGAAATAGAAATTCAGAACCGGGATGCCCTGCCTTCCAGTTCACCTTTGCAGCTGCCTCTGTGGGGAGCCATAGACGATCCGTCTGTATCTTTTTACATCTTTTTACCAGTAGCAGTTTTAATGCTTTTAGCTGGTCAGGATAGAGTGGGATCTCCCCTCTGCACGGTGCTGTACGTGCCTCCAGTTCTGGTGTGTGCTGGCGCCAGGACTGGTGCTAGTGAAGTGCACTGCCACGCTTGGAGCTGGAGGGAAGTAAAACGCAGAAAGAATTCATTGAACAGGATGAAGTTCCGATAGGGCTGAACATTGCTGTCCCCAAGGAACAATCTGCCCCTGGTCTTTATACATGAAATACTAATTTCACAATGCCTATCTTACACGATTGTTATGCAGACTAAGGAAATTGTCTGTGTATAGGGGTTTGGATGTAAGAGGAACAGACTCTGCTTCAAATGGCTCCAAGTTTAAATCCAGAATAATTCTCCTGAAATCAATCCAAATCCCACTGCTGCAACATCAAGGCAAAGTATGGCTTACAGATGTAAGACAAGCAAGGCAAGACTACAAACAAAATTAAAGCATTATCGGGCCTGATTCTCAGATGATGTAAAAAAACTGATGTAAAAAACCTGATTCCACTCACCTCAGGGGAAGCATGCTGACGACTTATACGTGTAATGCCATACTGATATCCTGGGTCTTTTAAACTTGAGAAAAGACAATGTGAATGTGCGTATTAACGCATTCATTCCAAAATACATGACCCACAGAATAACCATACAGATGCAGGGATACAGAGAAAATTGTTCACCAAAGTATGAATATCATGGAATGGTATTATTTTTTTAATGAGATACTGGATTTGAAGGAGAAAAAGAAGGTTGATATCTCTCTGGGGAGAGGATATTTTAGTGAGAATAAACACGTCAGAACACACACACGCTGTATTTAACAAAAATGATTAAGTGAAGCATCTTTCCTCTAAAAGAGCGCAGAGGAGAAGATGAAGACACAGGATGCTTTCTCTATATAGTTACACAGATCTACATAGTTACTGTGGCATGCCTAGGCTGGGGATCAAGTCTCAAGCTGCTTTTAGTACTGCTGCCTACAAAGTGTGTGGAATATTGCAGAAATGGAAGAACCTGCAGCAGGAATAGACTAGAGGGGCATTGGTGAGAGCTCAAGGACATTATCTCAGCATCTCTGAGCTGGGAGGAAGGCTTCTGTGAACAGGATGGGGATTGGGAATTAGGTAACACCTCTGTGTGGGGAAGCCAAAGAAAGTAACAGGTCATAAATCAACCAAAGAACAAGGCATAGGAAAGGGGGCTAGTTAGCATAGTTAACATCTCATTAAGAGGCAGCAGGCTCTTAACAGACTGCAGCTCTTCACTTCAGGACATTTACTCTGATAACCTGGTGATCAGACTTGCTTTCTCCAAAGTGAGAAGAAATGGTTCAGTGGCAACATTTATACACCTGACCTTTAATAGAACAATTTTTCCCCAGCAAGGTGAAGGACTGGATTGGAGCAAAGAGGTTGTTCTCCTCTTGCTCTTGCCCAGGTGTCAGCTTCAAAGTTGCTATTCCATGGCTGTCTAAACGGCTCTAATTGCAAGTGCTGCAATCCCTCTTCTCCCAATTCCCAGCTATGTAGTCCCATACCCCTAGCAATCTCTCAGGCAATTGTTTGACCTTTCATTGAACCATTTCAGATCTAACTCAGCAGGACACTAACCAAAAAAAAGGAACAGTTTTCTGCTGTGTTAGTTCTGTGAGATGAATCGGCAATGGGTTGAGCAAGCAGGAGCACCCCGGGAGAGCATAACCCACTCAGCTGGGGCGCGACGCAACCCTGGCAGCCGGCAGTTAGGCTGGACTAGGCTGCCATGCAACTGTAGCACATCTGTGGGATCAGTATTCTCCTCTTTCCATCGTTAGATCATTCACATTATAGTCTAGCAAGTTGCTGGTATTTTTACCAGACAAAGCCACATAATTTCAGATGGATATGCAGGTGGATAATTAGGCAAACTTCCTAAAAACTTTTTCCTAAAAAAAAAAAAAAAATTCTATACTCTCCCAAAAATAGTTAAAAACCCCACTAACCTACAGAAAAACAAACAGCTCTCCAAGATTCTCTTGTACTGAAGCAGAATCATAACTTTTTACAGACGGCAAAACTAGGATTCTGCATGCAAAATGAACGGTGGCGACGGACGTGAGCAGAGTGCATTTCAACGCAGCCCAATTTAAAAAGAGTGAATACAATTTCTAGGGTCTTACAATATTTTTGGTGCTGTATCATGGGAGAGTTCTGAACAACTAAATATTAGGAAATTCATGAAAAGTTAAACAAGTAACATTATTTGTTTTCTTTAGTCAGATGATTTAAAAATGGTTAATATTTCATAGCACAATGATAAATATTTTAACATAGTATACTGCAGTCGGTTAGGAATAGATCAAAAAGATACAAAGTAAGCTCCACTAGATAAACTTTTATTAGGTACATGAAATAGAACATAAAGCTTGATAGCAATCACCATTTAATCTATTCACGTTCAGAAAAGTATTGAAGGGGAAACTTATAACTCAGTTAGTTCTTATGAATTATTAAATGTTCATTTGAACAGTGATGAGCAGGACTGCCTTTCCTCTGAAAAATCTGTCACGCTTTCCTTTTAAGCCTGCTCAGTGGCCATAACTTCGATGTAATTTGCCTGCTCGCTGCCTTTTTATGAGGACAGAAATAAAGAGATCAGTAGCACCACAGACATGCCCAGATGGGACGTTTTTATGAAGGGGCCTTAAAAGGATCATTTAGGAGCAAGTAAAGTAATCTCCATCCTACTTAACTGCAGATAAAAACTACTGACCTGAGGCAATTAAAGATAGTCAACACTTCTATCTTGACATTGATGCAATTGATGGCATTGCTGACACTAGCACATGCTGGTTATTAAGACTTCAGTGGTTATTGTTTTAGCTTCCTTCACACATACGCAAATACAACTCTCCCAAGAGATCTTTCTGTTCACAAGGATGGCAAAGTTTAGTTTAGAAGGAGCTGATGGGTTTTAATTTGCAAGGTGCTGGCTGCCTCCCCTAACAGAAGCTATGCTCCCCCAGTGTTATTAAAAGTTTAAAAAATGCCTTTAAATATTATGCGTTAATAAATGGATGCCTTGGAAGTAGGTATACCAAGATTCAGTCTGCCTGTAAATTTAAATTTTAAAAGACTAGCTTTCACCTTTAATGGATTTCAGAGTTATTCTAGGTACAGGGGCACACCTGACGTTAAGGTCTTGTGCTTCTGCCATGAATTTGAACACGCTGAAAGGATGTAATCCTAAAGCAATCAGCATTTCTAACTTCAGCTTTGTATTTCTACAGAGCTGAGTATTGTAGTATCTAACAGCTAATGAACTCAAGGCTTTTTCACTATGTACTACTACTATTTGAGGTACTTTCCAAAAGATTTTAGATGTCTCTACTCATTGACAGTATTTGTTATGAGTAATCTATAGAGGTGAAAAAAAAATAATCTCAGACTGCAGGATTTAAAGAAATTTAGTTGAACTAAAGGAGTTATTATTTAGTATCAATAGGTTGAGTACTTCAGCAATGAATTTCTGAAAATAATCAAGACCTTTCAAGATCTGAGCTCTTAACTGAAACACTTAACAGAAGTGCCTTTTTACATTTCCCGATTCCCGCTTCACCCTATTGTTTTCTGACCATCTTACCTTGCCCGTTTTAGAGCTGGTCTTCAGAACCTTTCGCTCCTGTGAGTTGTGTGTTTCTCTTCATGCTTGCATGCGTATAGACAGTAGAACATCTTACAGTAGAAAATTAGAAAGCCTGTACTGAGTTAAGACCAGGGATCAATTTACCCCAGTGTCCTCTATTTGTCAGTAGTGGGCTTGAGTGGTATTTCATTCAGCGTAGGCATCCAAACTCCAGGAAGTTACAGCTTACGGATTTTCTTAGCCAAAGAGTTCATCAGTATCTTCACGTTTAGTTGGTCTCAATGAGCCTTTCATCCACTAATTTGCCTAATAGCTTCTTGAGACATTCATACTTTTGTTATCCAAACGTCCTGGGCACAAGTTCATGATTATGCAAAGTGTAATAATAATAATAATAATAAGAATAATAATAATTTCTTTGTTTTAACTGGCTGGCTGACAATTTCATTTGGTAATTCCTAGTTCTTGGGAGGAAGGCGTAATAAGAATAAATGAATAATCATTTCCAATTCACCTCTTCCATAACATTTGTGATTTCATAGATGTCTTTTATTTTCCTTCAATCCATCTTCCCTTTCTTATGCTGAAGAAACCTAGTTTATTTAATCTCTCCTTTTATAGGAACTGCTTATATCTATGATTGCTCTTCATTCTACCTTTTTTGGTAGTACTATATACCTTTTCAATATGCAGGACTTCATGCAGCGTTCGAGAGCTGGGCGCATCATGAACTTACATGGTGACATTGTGGTGTTTTCCGTTTCATTCTTTTTTTCCTGTCCTAAAAAATTCAAGAATTTATTTGCCTTTTTGACTGATGAAGAGCATTAAGTGAACATTTTCAATAAAATACCCTGAACTACTCTTAAGGTCCCTTTTCTAAATGGTAAAAGCCAAGTATCTATAGGGGTGCATTACTCTTGAACACTGAATTTCATCTACCATTGCTGTCACCCAGCACCTTAGAAATTCTTCTGAAGTTCTTTACAGCCACCATACTTTTGTAATATGAGCAAACTTTATTACATTTCTCTTCACTCACTTTTCTAGCACAATTCTGCACGTGTAAGTCCTGACACAGTTCTTACAGGACTGAGTAGTAGTCTCTGACATTTATTCTTACCCTGTTTCCTATTACTCAGTCTATGATTTTTCCATGAAAAAAAACCAAAAAACTCTTACTGGTTTCTTTGAAAAACACTGCTGAGGGATCTTGTGAAATACTTTCTGGAGATTCAGGTACACTACCAACCTGATCATTTGTGTCCATATGCTTACCAATTCCTTAAAAAGTCATCTACTAGGTTTGTACACCATTATTTCCCTCTACAAAAAGTTCACTCTTCCGTGCTCATCATGCTCATTCATCTATCTGCTAATTCTTTTCTTCATTACAGTTTCCGTCAACTAGCTTGCTGCAGAAGTTTCACTTGCTAGTCTTTAGTTCTTCTCAATCTCCTTGGAGCTCTTTACAAAAATCACATCTGCCATAGTCCCTTCTTACAGTTAACCAAGCCCATCTTGGCAATTAAATCAGTAAAATCACAGGTAACAGTCAGAAATTTGTTTCTGCATTTTTTTGAAATTCTTGGATCAATATTACTTGCTTCTGGTGATCTGATGCAACAGACTATCTTCCATTTTTTAAGAATGGTTTGTATAAACTTCGAGACACACCTCCAGAGCATGCCCCCATCAACATAGGCAGTAGCCCGGTAACCTCCTCAAACACTTCCATAGTTAATACTTTGTAGATTTTTCCCTTCCCTACCTTACGCACCATTCGTTTGCCCTAGAGACTTCCTAGAAAGTTTCTGCTTCTGATGTGTTTAGAAAAAAAAAAAATTGCTAATTTGTATGACTTTAGTACATTGCTCAATCGTTTCTTACACGCTTACAAAAGCTTGATCTTACAAACATCAGTCCAGCTTTTTGTCAGATCTTTGACTATTGCGCTTTACGGCACAAATTTTAGTCAAGCTATTTATATGAATAACAACTATGAAAGTGAGTACAGCTTTACAGGATTCAGCCAATACATATTTAGAGAGGACTGATAGCCCGTACGAAAGTACCATGATGTTCTGTAGCATATTAACGGTATCGTTCTTTCAATTTCTTTCATCCCTGCACAATTTTGAGATACGATTTTGTTGATTACAAACTGTTCTTCTCTCACATTGGACTACAGTCAATGGCAAAATCATTAAAAGAGAATTTTAATGGAAGCCAAGTCAAGCCCGTTATAATTATCTTGGAGAATTATCTAAGGAGAATAATTAAATTGTTAATAAAACTTTTACCTATAATCATCAGGTGAGAAGAGAAAGATGTGACAGTGCTGGAAGTTTAAAGATTTCTACAGAGAAGGGGAAAGAGAGTTTGATTGTAATTCAGTTGTTGGCAATTAATGTCTATAGAAGATTACTTAAAACTGAAATCAACTTGAAATAGTTATATCAAAGAGACTGTGTTCATTAACATCACTGATTTCAATATACAGCTGGGGTCCGCAGTGATTAAAGCATTATGCCCAAAACTATTTTGTATTTTTATAACTACAGCTTGGACAAGTACTTCTTTATAAGCTATTTTTTTCCTTCCAATGACCATGTGTCTTTTTGTTCAGATGGAAGTGGAAAACCGTGTAATAACAATCGCACTGATGCCACTGGCTGAATCTAGAGACAATATTTTGATTTGTACTTCTGTTTGCAGATCAATGTACCCACTTCATTCCCTTTCTAGAGACTGAGTGGAGTAACTTTCCAAATCTTTCACACTTTACAGACATTTATGAAACCCTGTGCATTTTCCAGAGGTACAAAGAATAAAGCATAACCAAAATATTGCTCCAGCTTATGGAGCCAGTGGCCGAGCTGCATATTGAGCATCTCTGAACAGCCAAAGACAGACACCTTTATCTTTCTATGACACCTATGTGCTAGCCCCTGTTCTTACTCTATTTCCTGCTTAAATTTGAAGGCTTTTCTAATGGACCCAAGAATCTATTCTTGCACTTCAAAACTGCTAGGTTATAAGGAGCTCAGCCATAATCTCTTTGGAGGAGGAATTCTCCCTTGAATAGTTATTTAGGTTAGCCTTAAGAAATAGCACCGAGCAGCTATAGGTCAGGGATACACAAGGGCTACAATCCGAAGAGCTACCAGCTTTGTTACCCACATGCACTAACCAGTCCCCATATATGCTGACAGGTGCAGGAGGAACAAACGCCTCCAGGATCCTCAGTATAGAAATAGCTGACCATAGGAGACAATTCAGCAGGGTGTTCTGTTAATGAGATGCTGCATCACTGAGCTCTGAATGTTACACATACTTTAAATGGGAAATGAACTTCCCTTTTAAGCCAGAAGATCCTTGAATTAGGACTCTTACTTTGAAGAGTTTAGAATTTCATTTCCAAGGAGAGTAAAGAGAATTTCACCACATGTAGCTCGCTCTTTAAAGAGCTGAAGCTGCATTTTGATAGTGAGGCAATAAGCACTGACTAGTGTCCAAGGAGAACAAGTTACTCTCACAAGGTTCAGAAACCTGGCTTACTTCCTCCTGATTTCAAGAACAGGAGAATCCCACAATGGGATTTAGACTGGGGCCGTTAGTGCAAAGAAATTCATATTGAAGGCAAACATAGCATCCTTAAATCAGCCCCATTATGTTGACATCATGCAGCAAAGTGCAGCTCTCTGCAAGGAGGCTTCCGTTCGCAGAAAAAGCATCCTATTCCGCATATCTTTACAGACAGATTACAACAGTGTATTACAACACAAATGTCTCAAAAATTGAGCCAGATGTTTTGAAATGCCTCAAATTACGTATGCACACATGTCATTTGGAACACAGCTAGGGAGAAGCATGAAAGGCTGCATGTACACAGCATAACTTCTGCAAAGGTTTGAAAATTTAGGTCAAGATTTACACCACCTATCAAAGCCATATACTGCTATAATTTTTCTGCAACAACCTGAGAGCTTTGCTAGTTCATGCAAAACCATTACTGATTTAAAACACAACTGAAAAGATGCTTGGAGAAGTGTACTCCAGTTATATAGTCTCTTTTATTCAGTGGCAACATGACAACTTAGCGATAATGCTGCAGCCCACGCTGCTCTGCACCATTAGAAGACCTTGACTGTTTTGCAAATACAAAACATTGAGCCAGCCAAGATGTGTTGAGCACCTCCCTCACCTCCTCCCACCCATCCTGGCTTTGGCCCAAACCCCTCTGTTCCAGTTCCAACCGCTTCCCTTTAGCACTCATCTTTCTCTTTTAGCCTAACACTACTCATTCTGTAGCTTTCTTGAAGTCTTCAGAAAACCATCATCCCACTCAGATCTGCCACGTTACCACTTAAGAAACGCTGTCTCACAAAGGCAGCATAAAACCTTTGCATTTCTCACTCCTCTCATGCTCTCACTTCACCGGGCCTGTGTTTCAGACCTGAGCAGGAACCACACTGGAGTCTCTGCTGCCCAGGACGGCACGTCTGTGCAGAGGTTCACCTTACGTGCTGGCTAGCTGTGCTTGCCATGTGGATTCATGGAGCAGGAAGAGGCTTGGTGTGGTGTTTAGCCTCAGCGTTTGACCCCTCACAAGGGTCCAGGCACAGACCAGTGCTACAAAAAGTCATCCTACCTGGAATTACAGCCTTTTCTCATCCTCCAATATCATGTGCGCCCATCAGCCAGCACTCTACACAGGTGTGCAGCAAACACCGGCTCCCATCGTAGGAGGCAATGTAAAGGAATACACACAGTTCTGGAGGAGTTGTGATCGGAGAAGTCAGATTTCCATTGCCATCGCTGCCAAGGCTGCTGAAAGAGAAGGACAAGCATGTGTTAGGAGTTGTGGGGGTTCAGGTTGTGTGAGGTAGGCGTATGCAAGGGGGGATGGCTGGGGGCAGAGGACAGGAGTGGATCCAAAGAGAAACTTGTCAGGAAATACAGCTTCATCAGCCAAATTCTATTTAGCAGAAATCAGTTTTCCATTTTCTGTGAGAGTTCTACAAAGAAATACACTCCGACATTATGTTTTAAAATACACTCAGACGTTATGCTTTAAAATACACTCAGACATTATGTTTTAAAAGAATATACAGCATTCTAGAAGTACATTTTCATAAAAATTGAGCATTTCTTGTGTGACCCTTCCTTCTCTAAGCCAAAGGTGAGTATATGAGTTTGTAAACTTGTTACAGGCACAGCTTCTCAGGAGCATGAGAAAATGACCAAGGGCTTAGCTTTTCAGTCTGAAGTGTGAGTGGAAGACTTTGAGTAACACAATTATTTCTTTTCATCATGAAGTTTAAGAGTGTTGATACAACATATCTTTAGAAATATATAACACACTGATTATACAGGAATTTATTTTGTCTAGATTAACGGAGATATATTTGTTATTTTTCAACTCTGGCATGACTTGTGAATCTAAAAATTGGAAAAAAAAAAATTAAATAAAGCAACTACTTTGAAGTGAAATCAAATTTTGCAGTTATCTATTCCTTGAGGATCTCAGGTTATTTCAGTCTTCACTAATAATTAAATTTTAACACCTTTGTGCATCAGGGGATTGATAAACAGAAATGTAAGTATGTGAATCAGCATGTCAGAAGTAATGCAAGAACCATATAAAGCACAGAGGGAAACATGAGTTCTTACTCATGAGAGTCTTTTAACTCTGGACTTTTTAATATCCTAAATTATCTTAACATGTTGTCATAGTAAGCAATATCAACATCCATGTTTAGAGGCTTTATCTTTAGTTCGTTTGCATGTAGAAAGAACTTTTCAGACATTAACCCGAACAAACACGTTGAGCACTGTCTCTCTAAGTCTAAGCCAGCTCTATTGTTACTCAGATGTTTTCTACACTGTAGAAAACTGTAGCGTTGATAAAATGAGATTAGTGCAATCCTGTTACTATTGCGATAACCTATTACTAGTAGCCTGCATAATCATATTCTGAAAAATACGTAGGTTGCCTGTATGCAGTCTTCATCGGTATTGGTCAATGTGCAATACTGAGTTACGAATTCTAACTGCGTACTTATCAAAACATCGCTTTTGAAAAGACAAATAAATAATCAGAGCCTTTGAAATTTTGTTAAGAGGCAATATAATTAGATAAACAAAGACAGTTATTTTGTGTTTTGGTGTGAGCATCTTTTGGACATTTTTGCTGAATGATGTGATATTATAAGTCAGTTTAAAAAGAGTTTTCAGCTAAAACACTGGCTAAGTCTATCACGTTGGTTACACCTGCGTAGCACATTGCAGAAAAACTAGTGTGCGTGAAGAGGATCATGTTGGCAAGCAAGGACCTATTATCTACATTTTCCCATCTAATGGCTGCTCTGTCATGAAAATAAATGCACAATGATACCTAGAGCAAGTCTGTGTGTAGCGGTCAATATTGTTGATGAAAACTACCATGAAGCAGCTGATAGCTTTAATTATTTGATACATTAATTTATTAGTTCTCGTTTTTGCTGAGTGCTACATGCCAGCTCTTTGAGTCATCTTACTGATATTCTGATGAAAAGAGTAGGAAAGTAAAGCATTACACCAATTAAAACCCCACTTACAGGAGAGCATATTATCATCCAGTATATCTCAGAAAGGAATTACGATATAAGAATCTGCCTGTTGAGTGTCAGTTTTTAATTTTACTGTTATAATTAAAGTAGACAATAACAGATAATATTTTTAAAGGCCAAGATAAAACATTTGCAAACCTTTAGCATGTTCCTGATATATGAATACGAAGCTGCTAAAGTTCTGAGTGGTGAGATTAGAAGGAGGTACATACATGACATCAGTATTTCTAATTGTCAGAATATTTAAACATCTTATGCAATTGCATATGACACTGAAGTGGACAAGATTGCATATGCCTTTTTTAAACGTCATAGTTTATAAGCCTTTTTATAGCTGAGAGTCTCCAAACTCCCGTGGAAACAGTAATCAACTCTGCTGTTGCATTTATCTAATAAACAGTGCAATCTAGTAAGTAGAACTGGAATTCACAGGACCTGTGTTCGTTCCCTTCTTTAGTTAGCGTAGGCAAACCATTTGACTTCCCTTGGCATCAGCTTCTCCATTGTTCACTGGCAGTAACAACTCTTTCTCTGAAGAGCTTTGAGACCCCTACAGGGCAGTGTTTTTATCCCCATTCTAGAGCTAGCTCAACAAAAGCACATGGAAGCATTTCATCCACATTCAAAAGAGTAAGTCAATGTAGATTCAAAAAGAAGATCTGATTCCCAGTATTGTTGCTTTAGCAAAAAAAAAAATATATATCCCTCACATTTCATGTTTTGTAGGAACTATATAAATGTTTTACCTTTACCTTTGCATTGTAACTAATGTTCACATAAACTCTGCATGGTCATCTCCCCAGAGATTCTACGCCATTTACTTTGCACATTGGTGTTTTGGTCTCCTGTAGTAGAGTGTTATCCTGGCATCTTAAATCTCTCCGTTTTGAAAAACGCACACAAGAGGAATACATAATGACATGTAAATATAAACTTGGCTTTACCTTTACTTGGGGTCAGTGTAACATAGCTGATTGTAAGTCACACTTATGTAAGCGTGACTCCCTTTTTTAGTTACATACCCATTCCTTGGTGTTTTGGTCTCCTGTAGTAGAGTGTTATCCTGGCATCTTAAATCTCTCCGTTTTGAAAAACGCACACAAGAGGAATACATAATGACATGTAAATATAAACTTGGCTTTACCTTTACTTGGGGTCAGTGTAACATAGCTGATTGTAAGTCACACTTATGTAAGCGTGACTCCCTTTTTTAGTTACATACCCATTCCATTTTAATATCTTTGATATTTATGACAGTGTAATTGAAGATTGCTGATGTTTCCATTACAAATGCTATTTTATGTAGATTAGAAGTTGATCATAAGATTTATTTCCGGTGGATTTTGTTACTAATTTTTCAAAATGCCCCATGCATTTGGCTTTAAGCCGAAGTAGCGAGAAGAAAGTTCACAATGTTCAAATTATTTCAGATCACAATTAACTTTAGAATAGCAGCATTCAAAATTTAGCTTAACATGAATATAACGTCTTCTGTGTAAAAAATAAATAAATACAACTAAGTCTGCTTTAAAAAACTAGCCATTACAATGCAAAATTATTACTTTGAATTCAAAGAATTTTTCTATACAAGGTTTGCTATACACAGCAAGTATTGTAAAATAAAATTTGCAGAACCAACTTTACTCCATCTGAGTGATACTAAACTGATTATTAAAAATTTAGCTCTTTCTTAACACCAAAACCAGGACATGTGTTATTAAGCTGCAACAACTATGCTGCTGGGCAACAAAAACTTCAAATAACTCATTAGTCTCCTCTTCTTTATCAAACACATCATGAACACTTTTGTTTTGCTCAAATTGCCTGAGAATGCACACACATGCACACGTGTATCATATATTTGGGGAGCAAAAAATTAGGAGAGAATAAATTTTTTAAAATACCGTCATTAAATAACATAAGATTACAATTTAATCTTAAAGTTCTCACTCAGCAGCTCTCTGAAATCATTTTAAGTTTTGTCTACGAAGAACTTCAGGATCCAGGGCCATGCAGATGTTTTGAGGAATACCGATACATCCCGTATTTGTCCTCAGATTAGTACTATTGTGGAATTAATGTCATTATTAACAGAAGCCAGCAACACATTCTCTCACTCACTCTCTCCCCTTCCCTAAAAAATTTTAGGAAAATAATTACAAGAATAATTCTAATCCCCTAAATCATTAGGAATTATTTTCCGTTGTGATTATCTTCTCTGGTTTTGCTGCCAAATAAAGTAATAAGTGTGGGGGACTATTTCATGGGTTTTGAAAGTCTTCAATGCAGCATTCATCGGGAAGAATGGCAGGAAGAGAAACTTTTGTCTTTGTAAACAAAGAGAAAGTATTTGTGTTCTTTTGTATCCAAAACATTACTGCAAGTCAAACACCCTAGCAGCTAAGTATGCAGGAACATTCAGCCTTTTATATAATTCATAATCACGTATTTGAATTGCTGACCTTTGCACGCTCCTGCTTTGGTTTGCTCTCCAGGCTTTCTTCCGCCATTTTGTGCTCTGTAAAAGCGATACTTGTTGCAGCTCTGTTTAATAGTTCTTGGGAACTTTTAAGAAAATACTGTTGTCGTGCCTGAAGCCAAAAATGCTGCTGTTCAGGCAAAGCCATCCTGCTAGCTTTTTGGATAGGACTGAACCGCCTGACGATAGGTGTCCAGTGCCACTAAAAGCGATACTTGTTGCAGCTCTGTTTAATAGTTCTTGGGAACTTTTAAGAAAATACTGTTGTCGTGCCTGAAGCCAAAAATGCTGCTGTTCAGGCAAAGCCATCCTGCTAGCTTTTTGGATAGGACTGAACCGCCTGACGATAGGTGTCCAGTGCCACTGCTGAGGAGCAATGGCAGTTGGCGGTTCCACAAGGAGACAGCAAGGCAGGACCAGGAGGGGACTGGTGGGGCGGCAGGGCAGGGCAGGGAGCTCCCCAGCACAGGGTCCCTCCCGCAGCACCCAAGCCAGGCGAGCCGAGCAGCCCCGGTGGCAGCGGCAGGGGCAGT
>NW_008795702.1:2378550-2398112 GCF_000699145.1 Aptenodytes forsteri | reverse complement strand
TACATGTTGCAGCTCTGTTTAATAGTTCTTGGGAACTTTTAAGAAAATACTGTTCGCGTGCCTGAAGCCAAAAATGCTGCTGTTCAGGCAAAGCCATCCTGCTAGCTTTTTGGCTAACTGAACCGCCTGACGATAGGTGTCCAGTGCCACTGCTGAGGAGGAATGGGGTCTGGGGTCACACCGGGAGGTGAAACGCGCAAGGCCAGGGTGGGCCGAGCCCACCGGGTCACTCGGGCAAGGACCAAGGCGAGGGCCTGAGTTCACGTGCACTCCCAGGCCGGCGGGCAGAGGGTGCGCGAGTGGAGGCCTCAGACGAGGCTTTTCACAGCTCTTGCTCGCAACTTGGGGGTTTCCACAAGAGCCACGTCCAGTGTCGCACAGCTGCACCGGATCAGAGCGGACCTCAAACGCAGGCAGGGAAGCCGTGCGCTGGGTGGAGAGCTTGCAGGCGGGAGGGCTGCAGGCTGCCCGCAGCGGTCAGGGCCTGCCAGCACGCCCAGGGCCCCGATGGCTGCCCGAGACAGGCAGGCATCCCCCCGGCAGGCCTCCTGCCACCACTCCCACAAGCCTCAATCTCTCGTAGGTCTTACGACACACCTGCCAGCTCCGTGTAAATGTCTGAAGTGCCCTCTGGCACCTCTAAGGGCAGTAGCTGCTTGTGTTTAGGGAACCAAATCCCACCCTCCAACTGTTCACGGGGTCTTTTGATGACCACTTCATCTTCTGTACCTGAGGAGTTTTTGTGCTTAGCCAGTTTTTATTGATAGTGCTTACATCCAAACCCTGACCTTGCTGTTGGCACTAGACAAAAAAAACCCAGTAGTTTCAATTGCTTCTCTTCCTAGTTAAGGAAAGAGAAGACAGATCATGTAAGAATGTTCATTTATCTTCAGGAAGATAGAGATAATGGCACTGCAGCTTACAGCTTTGTAAGTGGAATATGAATGATAGGGGTATGTAGTCCCTTTTGACCAACTAAAGCTATGATGTAGCTTATCGCTCTCCTGAGATTACCCTAAAATATGATAAGGGTCATACCAATTCAGTGGTGCTACTCTATAAGCAAAGCAATAAAATGAATGGGGAATTTTTTTCCCCCCACTTTGGGAATCATCTTCTTTTGGAGAAGTATAAAACTGGAACAATCAAAATCAGAAAACTGAAAGGTTAATCAATCATTTCCTGAAACCGAGGAAGATTGGAATGTGTTATCTCAACCATAATTCTTAGATAACTAAATCTGGATTTGTTTGCAGCCATTTTAACAAGCAATCTTGTGTTGTTTCGGCCAAAGCTGCTATGGCTTCTCTATCATGCAAGAGTATCAATTCCAAAATTCAGCTCTCCCCCTTGTCCTTTTGACAAATTTGATGTATTTATTCTCATTATCTTTTATTAATTAAATCCAAGGATTTTAGATTAAGAATAGAGATGGAAAATGAGAAGGCACAGACATAACCTGTGGAACAGGGTAACTTTCTACCTCTGCTATCCTTACACCATGGTTAAAATAAAATTTGTTCCGTAGAGGATTTTGCGCTTTCAGTAGTGAAACGTAATCAGCTAAGCTTACCCATGTGGATGCTGGGATAAATTGGTATCTATTTACAGGAGAGAGGAATCGCCATCCATTCTGTGGCTGTGCGCTGGGGAGAACTCTGAATAGTAGCTGCATCTTCTTGTAGAAACTCTGAAGACTTTTCCTGCAATTTGATTAGAGCTGGCTTAGCTTTGAAGTGAGAATTGTGCAGAAAGAACAGAAATTACATGCAGGCAAACAATCTAAAAATTCTACCAGAAATTCTCAGCAAACACAGTACCTCCGTTACCCACCTATTCATTTACTCCCCGATAACTTAATAAAAGTGGTTTGATAAAAAATCAAGTGTCATTTCAAATGTGCCTCTAACAGGCATTTCTAAGACAAGTCAAGATGGAGATGTCTGCCTTTAGAAACTACTCTCACTTGGTCAATGTTTATTTCCTTGTATTGTTGGCAATATAATTAATCACAACATTGTTTCAACTTTGCACCGGAGACCTTTGTATTAATGTTTGTCATTTTGTGACCGTAATTTTGACACAGTAAGATACGCTTTAGGCTTGTACTTGTCTACACTGATTTATTTTGTCTTAACTTCAGAATGCGCCTTGGTAGATAAGCACAAACCAGTTTCCTTCTCATGCTATCAAAGCATCTACCTTGGCTTGATTTGACAGTATCCTAAGATAGTTTTACTGATCCCACTACAGCAAATGTTAAATTAGTGTCACTTCAAAAAAACAAATCATTATGAATATCTCGTTTGAAAGAGCAATAGCTGTTTTTCACATCAGGTATGTCTGTGGTTTAAAACCACTGAAGAAGTCTGATCAACGCTGACACGTGTATTCGTGGTAGCAGAACATTTAAAAACCATTTGGCAGTAACTGGTGACAATAAATTAAATCGTAATAATAATCTAACAGTAGATCTAACTGGAAGACAGGCAGGGGGAGAAATCTAAGTGACAAAACCTCCAAGTCAGTTATTAGCCACTGGTTATTCAAATGAATAAGATACTTAAGTTATAAAAATTTGAGGTTTTGTCATGTGCTGTGCAACACTAATTGTAACTGAACAACAATAGTTGTAATCTTTCAGAAGAAGCCTGACTACTTGTAACTTTTCCCCACGCCCTTATATTCTCATTCCTAATATTTACTTTATATGGGTGAAATCTCATGAGCCAGTGGAGCTCCACATAGAGATCTTTAACACATAACAAGTTCATATTGTATTTTTAGGATTGTTTCCAAATAATGGAAATAATTTGTTGTTGCTAACTCTGGCAACTTGAAAATGTTTTGATTGTGGTCACTTCTGTTCTGATACAACCTGCAACAATTTTAAACCTTTGCATTTGAATGAGACGAAGTGTTTTGCATTCCCCAATTCCATTAATGTCTATTTGACAAATTGTGGGAAAAATATTACTAATACCTTCACGACGGCAGAGGTTTTCTTGTGCGTGTTTGCTATATGTTTGTGTAGATGTCCGTGTTCTTATTAGGCATACACACAAGCTTCCTCATTTGTTGCAATTTCTTTTATATTCTGTGATTGTTTTTACCATTTATTGATTATATGATCACATTTTTAGAGAATAATGCATGTTAGTTACAGAATCTTTATAGTATTCATAGGAACTAATTCTGTATTCGACAAGAAATTCCTTGTGCTTGGTCTCAATTTACTGAACTTATTTATGTAGTGAGATGAAACCTCCTAATTTTTTCATGGCATTTCAATGTGCTGTTCACAGCTCTCTCTATATAGACAACCACTGCATATACTGAAGCTACCTATGAACATCATTACTGAAAACATGGGTTTCACTGTGCTTGGTTTTTTACTCACTTCTTATGCCGAGACAGAATATTCTGTTAGCATGTGTGCTGAAAACTTCCTCATAAATGAAGTAACATTCTTTACTAGATAAGAAGTACCAAGGAAACAGGGGCATTAGAGGAAAAAAGCAGCCAAGAACAATTTCTTCAGCCACTAGACCTGCATGCTTTCAAAGTTACGAACAATGGGTGGAATCCAAGGTCAAAAAATTCTCATGATTTCAGTAGTGCCATTCACACAGACTACTGGCGAACAGTATGGAAAATTCACTGCAGCGAAGTAGGGTCAAAGCTTGCATCAGTGCTCTAGAATAGGCCAAAATGTTGTGTAATATATTCAGAGCTGTCAACCCACCAACCTGTCCAGGGACTATAATACTCACGATCTGGGAGACAAAAAGGAGAGAAGTGAAGAGATGGTTTTAAAAAGAGAGAGGGGGAGAGAGAAGGCCCGTAATAAATGATACCACAAAAAGAGCACACTGAAGAAAAATAGTGATGGGAGAGATGATACAAAACATTGCTTGAAATGAAAGACTTCAGAATTCAAGAAAGGAAGCAAGGACGTCTAATAAAAAGTTTTCTTTCTGTGGCTTTATCATTAATGGTCTTTATGCTGCTTTTAAAAAGAGAGAGGGGGAGAGAGAAGGCCCGTAATAAATGATACCACAAAAAGAGCACACTGAAGAAAAATAGTGATGGGAGAGATGATACAAAACATTGCTTGAAATGAAAGACTTCAGAATTCAAGAAAGGAAGCAAGGACGTCTAATAAAAAGTTTTCTTTCTGTGGCTTTATCATTAATGGTCTTTAAGCTGTTCCCACAAACAATGAAAATTTCATAATAAATCCAGATTTCGATGCAGAAAGTGAACACCACCTATCCCAGATCAAAAAAGGTGTCCTTTTGAATACGTTCATTTCTTTTTTTTAAGTCAATAGCCTGTCCTTTCTCATAGTGACGGGGCTGACCCACCTGAGTAAGATGCTACTGCAGGCAAGCTGCACAAAAATTAAGGTAGCACAAAGAAAGGTACAAAATGTATTTTCTCCCCTCTTGGATGGCCTTTGGGAAAGACAGGAGGCTAAAAGAAACCGTGTTTAAGTCCAACAGCGTATTGTTTATAAGTAGGCAGACCAAAAGCCCGGCGCGTGTGCTCTGAAGCTGCCCAGACACAGTCACCAGAAAGAACGTAAGCCAACAGCACAATGCTGTGCCTGAGGTGGCCCTCCAGATCAAAAACAAGACTCGCATTTGTGTTACTGTGTCTGTATTGCTGCTTCAGAACTAAAATCAGCCACAGTTGTCTCTCTCTTTTCTTTCAAGAAGCTGAAAGGGTGTTAAAGTTGAGTTTTGGACAGACTCAGAAATTTTCATGCATTATTCAGATTTGAACATTTAAGAGCAAAGTAGACATTTGTCAGACAACTATGCTACTCTCAATACATTTCATTAAATACCCAGTATAAATTCTATGAAACACTAGCACATCACTTACCCCTTGAACTGGTTGAAAGACTGGATATTTTCCCCTTGTTTTCCTTTTTCACTCCATTTACAAATGTAATAACATTGGAATTATAAATCAAGAATATTTTGTGACTTGCAGCAAGGCATCTTTCATCATCGTTCACAGAAGTCTTATCCTAAGAAAGAGGCTTCAGTATTTTATTAATGATTACTTTGGAAAAGATGTTTACATTTTAATTCAAAAATAATAATTTCTCTTACTAATTGCAGGGGTTTGTTGGTTTGGAGCGGGGAAGGGGGGTTGCCCCAAGGACAGAAAAGCTTTAGATAGCTATCCATTTTTACATGTGGATTCTTTCTGTCTCCTTTGCACAGTGTTTTATGGATCCCATAATCAGACCATAGCTTAGATTGTAAACTGATGAATTATGAAAATAATATTAGAAAATCTTCCTTTATTTTACTTTAAATATTTGACTTCCCGCAGTAGCGCAGATCTGAAGACTGTGCTCAGAAATATCCCCCAAAAAGGCCTGCAAAGCTCTCCAGAGCAAATCAGATATCTCTGTTTTGTTTCTTAAATGATCAGTTTGATGTCCTGTCCTCTAATTAATGAAGATCTGCCAGCAAACCCACAGCTAGTTCAGCCACACAAGTCTTAATAGTCATGTGTGATTACTTCAGAACTAGTTCTTTTACTTGCATCCCTTCTCGGTGTTTTATTCTTTGATCAGAACTTGATACCGGATGCCTTTCAGATTAACTCAAACTAATTTTTCCTTATTGTTACTTTTAATGACGAAGATAAGGCAGAGCTGGTTCAACACCCCTCAGCAGTGGAGGTAACATTTCACTGCTTGGAGTATAAGAAGGGGCAAGGGCACGGCAGGCAGGAGAAGGTAGGAGGGGTACAACGGGCAGGAAAGCCCCGTATTGCCAGGCTCGCTGCTCCTGCTGCTTGGGGAACCGAAAAGGCCGAGGGCCAGGCACAGGCTGGGGCTCCACCAGCCCGACCTGCACCCACCAGCACCAGCTGCAGCAATTCTCCTTGGGCTTCAACACGGAGCAAGGCGTCTGCAAGGTCCTGGCCCGTCCTGCCCTGCTCAGCAGCTCCCCGGTCACTGCCTTCTCCGAGTAAAGCCTAGAGCCTCTTCTGAAATAAAACGTGTTATAACACGTATCCTGGAAAAATACTGTGCTAACGTTAGAAACATTGTTAATTTTCTCAACAACAATTAATATACTTGCCTTGCTTAGGTCTTGGCAGCATGTCGACTACTTTTGTTTAAGGCATAAATTTTGTTTTAAATTCCAGTGAAAGTACTTTTCTTTATGCTGCTGATGTGCTACACTCATTAGCTATAGCTAATCCAATTCCTAAACTGAATAAACATAATTAGTTAATATTAAAGTTTTAAAAGTAATCCTGACCACGCTTTCGGGAAGGTGGAAATGGTATTAGAGTTGGTCAGAATAAAATTAAAACAAAATTGGCAAAAAGTAAATAATGGGATTTCATAACATTTTCAGAGTTGTTTCATTTAACTTCCAAATCATCACAGTTGCTACCTACACGATACATATACGTGTGTACATGTGTGTGTGCAAGAGAAAGAGATACAGGGACGAAACTAAGGAAAAGACAGCTGTGACAATACAAGATTAACAATTCAAGAATTTTCAGCTACACAGTAGTTTGCTGAGAACATTAAAATCTGCCCGTTTTAACTTGAATGCGGTTCTGTGGGCAAACTTTTAAAAGCACGCAAGAATAGTGAAGGGGAAGCTTTTGATCCATCCCTTCTTTAAGTACATTTTTAAAACTTTCTAATGAGAAATAAACTGATGCTGATTTAAAAATCAGCATCTATAACGCTGCGTCCAGAATTTTGTCGACAGCAATGATTAGAGGCACTTGATAGCAGCCCGCATCAGCGTGTCGGGCGGAACAGCCGGCACGTAGCAAAACGCCACTTCAGCCACCCATCTCCAGCAATCCGTAACTACAGGTCAGAATCCGGGCTGACGGCCTCCCAAAATAACCGGCTGTAGTTGTCAAAATAGGTTTAAAAATAGGAAAGCTATTGGAAAATAAATTTGCTTGACTGAATACTTGGGAAAATTTGGATAATATATTCCGGGCCAAACACGAGGAGAAATAGCTCATCTGCTGTTTAAGAAGTGGTATTTAATTAGCTATTGAATTCCACTCAGTTGCTCAAGGCAAACAATAGTCGGTATTGATGGGACAGATATTCCACCGTTTTCATTGCCTGAGCTGTAGGAAGCATCCCAGCAGCGAGTAGTCTAGAACAAGCAGATTCAGTAGCTGTACCATCAGATAAAAAGTATTTTGATTTTGCATATTGATACGGCTAAATATATACAATATGAATAATAAGGTCAGCTTTAAAGATACATAGCCTCAGTTATAAGAGATGTAACTCAAATATTGACTTTTAAAGTACAGTTCATTTTTTTGGCCTGTTATCGTTCTGTTTTTCTGGGTTGATAATCTCATCACATATATTTGGTGGTGATTTACTGTTCCTTTTACATAATATAAACACTATTTTTTGTAATGTATATAGAGAATATTAAAATTCAGACCTGGCTGTCATCAATAACGTGTTGTTTGTTGTACCTAATATTCAAATTTTGACATTACAATTCAGAACCTGGACAACAACGTTAAATCCATAGCTCTTAGGAAAAACCTTTGATTGCTAAAGGAGTCACTGAAAAAAATTACTTAACTGTTCTCTTTTGATTGCATCTATGAGTTTCTAACACACTGCGTTATTATTTGGCCCACTTGGATGCAGAACGTTAGAAAGCAGTTGTCAGAGTCCTTCTAGAGTGAGAAAATTATTTTTCTGAAAGCGCGCCAGGACAGAGAAGATTACCAGTAAGGTTGCTGGTGCACAAAATTGTACAGATTTGTGTAGAACTGCATCACTTTGGAACTTGGACTGTTTCAATTTTAGTTCTTGTAATATTTGGGTTGTTGTTTTTAAAAGTAAGTAAATTAACATTTATAAAACTACTTTTTTGTAGCAATAAATAGCAATGTTTAAAGTAAAATTAACAATATTTTCCCTATTCTGAATTTTTTAGGGTATTTGCAGGCTAAGGTATGCATAAACAGCATATAATGTTGAGTCTGCTTCTAAACCAAATAATCTTTTCCCTAATTCTCTGAGCGAAAATTTTTACTGTTACACTCTGCCTAGATAGTAGGGGCAAGATCTTTACTAAAATTGCCTCTCCTATGGCAGACAGAGCTGTAATCTAGCACATACTCTACTAGTGATATCATCTGGAATAAGACACGGATTGACACGTTTAAGTAGTATGTTCCTCATATCTCTACATATTTACCCAGTGAAATATTTCAATTGATATTAAGTAAGATGAAGTAAAGCTGTCAATTTTTCAAATACGGTGGTATTACGCAGCTCGAAGACTTTTGCCTGTATTATTGTCTCAACTCTTTTGTCAGATCTGACTTCTGAAATTACTGTATCAGGCTACAACATCTAAATAAGATAGTTTTAAGATGCCAGTTACCCTTGTACCAAAGTAGCAAATCTAATTAAGAGGAAATATTTGATCTGTAATGGAAATAACATTATCTTTTATTTCCGTATGTATATACCATATAATCCCCACCGAATAGCATGCTGAATTTCCTGCCTGTGCTTGCCTTATCTTTTCTGTGCAATTTTTTCAGATCATTAATACATGCAGTTCTCGATTATAAAACCCTGCCTTCTCATACAGCTCTTTTTACTTCAGCAAAGCCATGCTGCATTTTTAACCGCTGCTCATGCTTGCCAAAAGCTCTAGATACGTTGCCCCTTTCAAACAATAACACACGCACCTACAGTTCCAGTTCAGTAGTAACTATAAAAATGCAGACACTGGCACAAGGCAGGTATTAATATTCATATTATTTCATTATTAATCATTATTCATATTATAGTCATTAATTAATATTATCATAGTCAGTGGTCTGAAGCGAATGATACGGTTCTCCAAGACTACAGCCTAAAAAAAAAAAAAAATATCAAATAAAGTAAAAAATTCAAACTTGAAGTGTTTAAAAAAACCACATCCCCTGTTTACATGTCTCAGGAAGAGGGGGGAGGTAGCGTTTTAATTCTGGTTTTAGGGCAGAGTTTCTCCTGTAGATGAACTTATATTTATTCTGCTTTTCTTTCCCTCCCTCCCCTGCTGTCTTGCAGCAAACGTGTGCGACAACGAACTACTGCATTGCCAGAACGGAGGAACATGCATCAACAATGTGCGATGCCAGTGCCCTCCGGCTTACACTGGCATTTTATGCGAGAAGCTGAAGTGTGAAAGGGATCCAGGAGGCTGCAGCCAAAACTCCGGCCAGGG
Source organism: Aptenodytes forsteri (assembly GCF_000699145.1). NCBI lineage: Eukaryota > Metazoa > Chordata > Aves > Sphenisciformes > Spheniscidae > Aptenodytes > Aptenodytes forsteri. The sequence continues at coordinate 2,388,846 of NW_008795702.1, read as the reverse complement.
GGCAATATCACCCGGGCCTCTATTACTGCTGACTGCTCTACTAGGAGCGGCTGGACTCTGCATACGCTAGACTCCGTATGGTCGATGGCATCGCATTCAGACTGCTTCAGATGAACGTGCCACATGAAAACGAAACAAAATCCAAGCGTTTGCTGCTGAAATTTAAAAAGGAAAAAAGAGAGAAAAACTAGCCACATACAAACTAAGAAGGCCTAACTGAACTAAGCCATATTAATCAGTTACGGACAGGGCTCTGAGTCAAGACTCTTCACCTCTGACTCGAGAGAAGCGGGCAGCCGCCTATTCTGTCAAATCAGTGCTAGCTGCAAAGCTTACACAGGACCGAAACGGCTTTGACAGCCCCCAGAAGGGGAAGAGAATTTAAAAAACATTTGCTACTCCTATATGGTGCGCTACTGTACCTCCGCCCGGCGTGTGGACCGACCAAATAAAGGCATTCTTTGCTGTCAGTGCATTGTGGGTATAAGGAAATCTGTAAAAGCTGCCATATTGGCCTGCTTCAGTCCCCGAATCCTTTCCAACCTGTGCTTTAGTGAACGTTGCTCTGTAACCCTTGTCGGTTGAAAGATTTCTTTGTCTGATGTTAGTGACGCACATGTGTAACAGCCCCCTCAATAAAACTCAAGCCAGTCATATCCTTGTATACCTTAGCAGCACTGCATCAGTAAGATGCTGTGTTCACCTACCGTACAAGAGTGGCTATAGGACAAAAAGTGTATTTATCCTTTTGTATTCAAATGAAGTTATTTTTCTTGAAATAATGTACAATGTAGATTTTTTGTATTATTGCCTATTTGTGTTACCAGACAATTTGTTAACGTATTTAATTCTAATCAGATAAGAGAAAAATATGACTTTTTATTTAGTCCTTTTCTTTTTCCTTTCATTTAATTGTGCAGAGATTTCTCTGTATGGGCAACGTGCTGGCATCAAAGAATATCAGTTTACATATATAACGAGTGTAATAAGATTCCACCAAAGGACATTCTAAATGTTTTCTTGTTGCTTTAACACTGGAAGATTTCAAAGAATAAAAATTCCTGCATAAACAGTTCCAGGATGACGTATTGCTATTTCTTAAGGCCTTTTTAGAAAACAAAAGAGGTTTGATCATTTTACCACCTAGCATGTGGAAGAAAAACAGATCCAACAGTGGAAATTACATCATCACAATCTAACCTGGTTTTATTTTTACTACTGTCATTATTTTTGCAAACAGTTTTAAACGTAAAGGGCATCATTTGTTTGAGGAAGATTTCATCAAATCCCAAGCTTGGAAGAGGTATGAAAAGTTGAAGAGTTCTCATCTTTGTTCTCTCAATTCATCACAGAAATTATTCCAAGACTAATTTACAAGGTATGACAGAAGCTAGTCTTTAATTCCTACTGGTTTTGTGGATCCTGGCAGTAATGAAGTAGATATAGCCACAGCTTATATTGTTTCTCCAAAAGCTTCATTAAAATGATATGTTTATATATGTACTACTCTGCCTAAGAAACTGCAAAACCAGCAGCAATCACAAGAAAAGCCAAGATTTATTTTTTAATAAAGTCAAATTTAATATTTAGAAGGAATGTCAAAATATACAGCAGCGAGTAGATAAAAAGTGCTGCTCCAGCAAATAAAGTTTGTTTCAAGTATTGCCCAAGGTGTAATAAATTCTTGTTTCTGCCTTTTATTAGGCCAATTACTGAGTGTGACAGAAAAGGGTAGCAAGAATAGAGAGGCAAGCCAAAACCACAGCAGTGTTTCAAAGTCCTGGGAAAAAAAAAAATAAAATCAAAAGGTAGCAAGACTGTATGAATTCGTTTCCTGGCAATTTTCATCATAATGGCTATAAATATTTTACCAACATTATAGCCTAGCATGGAAAACAACTAATCAGCAAAAGAAAAATTCCTGAGAGAAACAAATTCTACCTGGCTGCCTCTTCCAAATGGTGAACAGAGCAGAATTTAGGGCACTGCCTTCTTGGACAAGCTCTTTCCGCTGAGGAAGCAAGTTTTGCAGGCCAGTACCCAGCCTCCAGAAACGGGTAGGCAAATCAGGTCTTTATTTCTAAGAGAATCCTATGAAGATGATGATGGTGAAGACAACAAGCTGGTGCTTGTTCAGGCTGTCACCTTGGCCTTTCGCGTAGAATGTTTGCTGTTCACACTGCCACTCTCTTTCGGTGGGCTAAGTAAGGTAAGGCAAAGACAAATTAAGAGCTTGGCTGGCTGCCAGCCACGGCCTACATGAGATTGCAGGTATATATTAGAAGGACGTTCACGACAATAAACAGAAAATTATATTGCAGACTCAATGAGGAATATAAATGCCAATACAGGTGACATGCAGAGCCGGAGATTACCTACAATTAAGTGGATTTCTAATATTAAAATGTGGAATTTAAGTTTTCTTAAAGCTTATTAGCACAGACCAAATTCAGATTGTGTAATTATTGGAAAAGATGCACTTTAACTGTCCTTATAAACTCAAGGCTTTGTGAAAGTGCTAAGAAAGCATGTTATGCACGTTTGGTGAGAAGGGATTCTGCCAGCAGTGCTGAAATATAATGAATATCGGATCGCAATCAATTCAGCTGCATTCCAATTTTATATACTTACGATCTTCTACACCAGGGCAGAGTATATGGCTTTCCATGTATTTAGCTACCAGTTCGTGCATTTTATCCTCCCTCACCTATTAATAAAATTACAGTTTTATACAGGAGTACATTCAGTGGAAATTTTTCTTATCAATCATCCTTTTCTTCAGCTTCATTATTTTTTCCTCTGAATTCCACGGAACTCCACTAATTGAAAATTTTGAATATAAGTTCCTGCTGCTGTATTCCAAGTATATTTGTAACATTATGTGTGCATCTTTGAGAGAGGAGGAGATTTACATCACTCAGCATTGCTTTACCTGCTTTTTTATTTAATTCAGTGGAAAACGAAGGCAGAACCTGTTCCCCATTTCAGAAGCTGTGAAGAACAACAGACTCCTTTTCCTGAAGATACAGTAGGATCCTTCCATGATAACATGTAGTCACGGTATCTGCTTTATTTTTCACCTGAAAATATATACCCCTTCCAACATATTCTAGGTTTCTTGGAGTGGGTATCCTGTCCCTGCGAATGCCTGTAAAATAGCAAACACATACATGATACTGAAAAAATCACAAGAGCAACACGATCACTAACCTAGGATTTTGGTTCATATCAAAGCACAGCAAAAGGAACCTACTGAGGAATTATTATTTCCTGTATGGTATTTCTTTCCTGGAAGGCTTAGCATCCAAGAATTGACCAGGCTTCAACATGGCTTAGTTGTCCAGATTATAGCTCAGAGTACAATGACCTTAAACCTAGCATTCATAATTAAATTTATGCAGTTATATTAGTTCCAGTTATTTTGCTAAATCAGTCAGTCCTAGTCAGCTTGCAATTCCTGTCTTTCTAACTAGAGAATTGGTTCTGATCCAGGATCCACATGGTTTAACATCTGAAAATGGGGCAGCTTATGACAAGGTGCTGCTCCCTGGGAAGGGAGCTGCAGAAATTTCCACTTCAAGCTAGCCAACTTTCTCAAAGGGACATTAAGAGAGAGGCATCTCTCTTAGTGCTACATAACTGTTTCAAAAACAAACTAGCCAAAGGAAAAAAAAATCTAGTCAGACGCAAATTGACCCCAATATTGCCTTCAAACGATAATTGATCTAATACTTTATCATGACTGAGCCACAGATAAAAAGTTATTTCATGTAGTGAACGGAACAAAAAAATAATGTGCAAAAGACTCCTCAAATTTAGAAAGAGCTCTTCTGCTTGCATATAATTTTATACATCTTTCTCATAACTCCAAGACGCCAGGGGGATTTGTTATAGCCTCACTGGGATTCTAGGTTTATTAAACCATTGAATTAACTAGATTCATCCATGCATGCAGTTTATTCACCTGTGAGAAATGTGAGTAATATTTTTCATAGAATATGCAAGACCAGATTTCCAGCCAACCTGCAGCCCAGCCTTCACGTTTGTCCTTGCAAACACAAAGTTACAGATGTAAATATTAAGACATAGTCAATCAATTCATTCCTAAGAAAAACTGTAAGTTTAATTATTTATGGATGCAAACATTTATCTGCCAAAATGCAGATCTGGCGTTATAAATCAGAAATTTTAAATTAACCAACTTAACACCTTTCCCACCACCATACAGTATCAGAAAGAAGAGGGTGTAAGAAGCGTATGCAAAACAAACAAGCAGAGCAGCAGCATTTTGCACCATATGGGGCATTTCATTTAATGAAATGAAAGTTCAGCACCAGTACAGTATGTTCACCAAGACACCATTTTTGCCACAATATGCAATAGATGAAACTCCAGTACAAAGCGTATGTTTCCCTTCGTTGTTTTTCTGGCCATCCTTATCTATACAGACCCGAGCACATACACGATGAAATACTGTTCAATAAATTTTACAGCCTCAAAGAACACAGAGAAGACTAATGTTATGCAATCTGTAGACCTAAACAGATTGTAAAGGCTTCGGGGTTGAATTCCCGCACACATTGCTAGCTAATACTCGTTTCTGAGAAGGACCGGGATAAAGGTCACATCATGGAAGTGCACTGAATCAGAGTTTCACGGCAGTCAGTAGAACCACAGTGACAGCCTAGTTACAGAAAGCACGAGGACGGTGTTAATCCTGCATCTGTCAGCAGGGGCAACTACATCCCACCCCGGGACATACCCGGCCACCACTCCCCCATCACAACTTGTGCGTGTGGGTTTACAGATGTGCACCTTCCAGTTACAGTTGCTAAGACACCTGCTACCTACACGAGGCTGCTGAATGGAGTTGCTGTGTACTGTTGTCACTGGAAACACAATTTTTGTACTAGAAGTGAACCATGGTTGAGAAATGGAAGTAATAACGGTGTATCCTGGGAAAAGAGGGCCAGGAGTGGGTTTTGGGGCTATTGCTTGTTTGTTTTGAGAAAATGGGACTGGTTTTGGATGAGCATTTTCTGTTTCTCACATAGTGTAATTTTCACTCGAGTACTCTGTGCAGGTCCTTGTGACATCCGAGAAACAAATTACTAGTAAGTTAATTCTGACATCTATACGTCTGAACAAGACCTCTCAGGAATAACGACATCAGCTCAATCCTATATACTGGCAGTCTTTACAGTTCAAGACTGCAAGATAGGCTCAAGACAGAGTACCCTTCTTCAAAGAGAAGAAATATTAGAGGCATTGATAGGGGTGAAAGGGACTTGAGAAGTCCTACACGTAAGTGTAAAAAGTTAAATATATATATATACACACACCAACACTGAAGCCAAAATCTCCCTAACTTGGATGCCTTAGCATTCTAGATAGAAACTGCCTGATTTTCACAAGTACTCCGTGTTCACAACTCCCAGAGGTTGTCCCTTACTGTTATTACAACAAAGGTACAGTGAAGTGGACTCTTCTCTGTTTTAGTGGAAGAGGAAGTGAAAGTCTTTCTACATCATATCGTAATTTGCAAAGCAACATATATGATAATCTATGAAATCAGTGCAATCTTTAATATATAGAAGAGTTATGCAAAATTTATGGTAGAAATCTCAAGTGTAATAGTCTTCAAACCCTTAAGTTATTAAAAAAAAGTCACATTCTATTATTTTGGAAAACTCTAAATATAATTAAAAATCAGGTTTTATTCATTACTAACCTAATCCAAGTGATGGAACTTACAGAGCCCACAGCTGCAACCTGAAGACAGAACTCAGAAAGGAGTTTAACCTTAAATTTCTTCTCCAGGAGAAATATTGCAGGTTCACAAGTCACATCTAATAGAGCAGAACCGAATTCCAGCACCATCACTGCAGCCTAGACCTGGAAGTACTACGATCACTCCTGATCTAACAGGCATGCTTAACCATTAAGTTTGTAAGTATCTCTATAAATTCAACAAGCTTTGAGAATTCAGATTATTGGCCAATGAAGTTTGAGTCTCTTAATGATCACAGTGAGGCTTTTCAAATGCCGCCAAGTTGTCTTTAGTTCTCTAGTCACGTGTGTTCCAAAATACCATTTCTGGGACCACTGGTCACTCCAAAAATCATTTTATAACCTTAAAATGGAGTCACCGATTTTACTCAATCTGTAATCAGACACTTATGACAATGCCACAGTAGTTCTCTCTTTTTAGATTGTAATATTAACTAGATAACAGAGGGGAAAAGTTAACATTGTCCTGTACATAGAGTCATACAATCATTTAGGTTGGAAAAGACCCTTAAGATCATCGAGTCCAACTGTTAAGCTAGCACTGCCAAGTCCACCACTAAACCATCCCTAAGTGCCATGGCTACTCCTCTTACATATTTTTGTTCTTCCTTAATGCAGAGGTAAATCACAACGCAAGTCATAATACAAGTGATATTTTCTGTCTTTCATCCCCTCCATTTTCAGTGGTATCCAAACCTAGTTCCCTCATTTATTCTACAGAAATTTTAGTATTTTCCAGTTCTTCAATGTATTGCCCAAAACCAAATCTTCATAGCTATGTTGCAGAAGGTAACGTTAGCAAACACAAAATTAAAACCAAAATTTTTACATTAATCTCTTCAAAACAAAGTTGACAAAAATCAGTATAAAATCCCTTCAAACCATTTTGCTGCATACCACTATGCAAAATATCTTAGCAAATATTTTCTATTTAACAAGTCTAAAAGGGTTATTTACCCACTTGTGGTATCACAAACCACTTTACATACAGTCAGTTGACAACCCGTGAAAGTCAAAGAGATTCCTGTGTGATCCCAACAGAAGAACAATGTTCGTACATCGTTCATAAAAGCGGTTCACAGCTACTATGCTAGATCCAAAGTTAATTAATGTAGTGCAGCAGGATATGTTTGGAGAACAATATTGCCTGTAATGTAAAGATCAGTACAAATCAAAACAAAAAAAAAAAAAAAAAAAAGAATAATTCTACAAGTTCTCCAATTTCTGACTCGGCTCCATAGCATGAACGGATTTTTTTTAGAAATTTTTTCTGGTTGCGATATCAATTGTTTTGAGATTAATGCATTCTCTACATTCAGAAGTGCAACACCACTCCCCACAAAAGTAGCAAAAACACATTATGAGATGTACACTCATTCAGGCCCTTTGCCAGTTTGTGCAAGCCGTATTTTAAGCTCCCCGATTTGAAGAGGCCTCGATCTAGCTGATGCTTTCATACCTCTCAGTAACTGTTCTCAGTGTTACCTGAACATGTAAACGAAAACATTCCAATCCTTGCATATTCACTGGGAACACTCACTTTGCACCTGCAAATAATTGTGGATGCAAAATTAGCGGCTGCTGTCTATAACTGTTGCTTATAATTGACGGTACCGAGAGATCTCGTTCAAAGGCTTGGGCTCTCTTGGACTAGATTCTGTAAACATGTTGAATGAAAATATGTATTTGCTTAATGTAACTAAATAAAACACAAGGCAAAATCATTCTTAGAAGATTCTTATGATACTCAAAATGTCAAAGCACTTCCATTTATCACAATTGAGATACTTCAAAAACCCTCAAGGAAGAGACAACAGGCTAGATTGTTATTCTCTACAACCTATAAATGCTCGGATACTTTGAACAGAAATTCTCTATCATTTATCTTTTAATAGAGACGAGGAAACTGTGACCCAGAGAGGTAAATGGAGTTGTCTGAAACAACCCAAAAAGCAGCTGGCAAAGGCAGGGGACAAGTTCAACACACTCAGGCTCCACATCACATTGAATATGAATAAAGTGTTACACTACAAGAGTATTGAAAACTTCTTAGTAGCTTTGGTTATAATTACCACTATTTAGAGTATTAGTGTATATCATATGACATGTACTATTATTATGCATAACGTATATAACTTCTTACAAAATATTACTTCACACCTCCTCATTTTAGAACGGGAATCAAACCAGTATGTGTTCTCACAAGTGCTGTGCAGGACAAATGGATGTATCCCAAATGGTGTGAAATTATTCCTTGCCTGAACAGGTTACTATGACACTTCAGTAAGGGTTATGAACACCGAGGTCATGAAGAAGTTAGTTTTTCTATACTGTTTTTTTAATGAGAATTAATAACATAGAGTAGATGATAAATTAAAGATAGCAATCATGTTTTTAACTATCACAATATCTCATAAATGATTTCCTAAAGCTTAATAGAAGTCATTTTAATGACAGGAGAATTTAATGTATTTACAAAAATTCACTAATAAATTTGGACCTCAAGCACTAAAATAATTTAGTTTATTATTTACTTTTTGCTAGTTTTACTGACCTTATGGATAATAAGTCTATTAAATTCTTCCTGCAAAACAGGCCTGCTAAATACATGCCCAGCTCAAAGCTGGCACATATGCCAAAAACCAGCAAGCTAAAACATAATGCCAATCACATTTATAAGTTGAGATTTGCTCACCTAATAGAGCTAAAAAGCATTCACGGGAAATGGGATTCAAATACTAAAGCAAAGACTTGAGCTTCACAGTGTAGAAACTTAAAAGGTTAAATCCAGAAATGAAGGTTGGAGCCCACACTGCAGGAGCAGCGGTTACTGAAAAGAAAATGTAGACCAGCAAGAACAACACAAAGTAGAATTAACAATTCTGATCTCACTGTCAGACACAGTCCCCAACAGAAGTGTATGTGAAAGGCATTGGAATCCAAAGGGAAACAAAGCAAAAAGCAAAAAATCCACTTTTCTCACGAGTTATAGTATTTGGGGGAAACCCAACACTGGGAGAGTGAAAAGAAAGAGAACGTAAGTTGCCCCCAGACTAAAAATATACTAGGATCTCAGGGAAAAAGCCAATCCAGATACTACGTACATACTCATAAATTCATAGACACGGCATTTGGCATTGTAATCTCCGATTTGGAAACTGCAGGATTTGAGCCTCGCACAGACAGGACGCTTCTCCGCTTGAGGATTTCACCTCCTGTCTAGGTGAAACACTGCTCGCTTATCTGCTGGAAGAGCCTAGCCCCGTCAGCACCACCTCTGCTTTGTCTTTGGCTCCAGCTGGGCATTTAGCAGCACTAGTCTGGCCATCTAGTCCAGATGTTCGTGAAGCAGCTGCTTTTCAACGCCTTTTGAGAAACCACGTCACAGGCCTCCCTCAGGGCAAAGCAAGCTCAGTGCGGGAAGAATCCCATTGCCAAGATCTGTGTAAGGCCAGCGGTTACGTCTGCTCTTCGCCACGCACCTCCTGAATCATTAAATGTAATTCCTATAAGGAGATAGAAAATGAAATGTGTTCAGAAGAGAACACTTTCCCTCCAGGCCTTCCATTGGCATCTGCTGTCACCATGTTCAACACGGGACTGAACTAGGCTCTGAATGGCTACGCTGACTCATGCAACGCATTTCTTGTTAACATCTCTTACCTCTAATTACTGTTGCTTGGTAGGATGGGAGAACCGGCACGTAGAGCACTCCAGTAATTACATTTATTATACTGCTTTCTTTTGCCATCCTACAGCTTGCTTTCTTCCCTCGTGTCAGAGCTTTTTCTATGCCCTCATAAAATGTATTTATTACTTTGCTCTAGGGATCTCCCACGGGCAAAAAGTAGGTGGATTGGTACTTATGAATTAGTCTTGGCAGTGCTCTTTTGCCTCCCTAGATCTGGTAGAGAGTCACAACTACTTTTACAATTCTCTCATTGAGTAGGATGTAAGGAACGATGACTAAACTGTGTAGATTTAGTGGTGAACAATTTTTTGACAGGTTTCTTGTTTACCGACAATTTCTAGCATCTGAGTATCTCCCAGACTTTCCTGAGGTTAGCCTCATGACACTACTGCAAAGCAGGGAGGCATGCTATTTCCATTTTATTCATGGGGACTGAAGCCTGAAGATGTTGAGAGACTTACAAAGTCAATTACAGAAAGAGAGATTAATTCTGACACCTCGTCCACCGCATTAAGTACTGAGACCTACAGTTCCCTACTCCATCCAAATTACACCAATCTGAAGTTAAATAGTCTTCCATCTGCATGTATTTGCCACCCACTTACTTCAAATTATCTTATCCAAGTCTATTTTACATTACACCTCCCAAAACGTCGTCTTTCCCTACCATGCTTGGAGTTTCAATGTTGTGATATATAACTCACACATTTGATTTTGCTGTTTTGGGTTTTTCTCTTCTGCACTTCAGTCTAAGGCTAGAAGGAAACCACAACTACTGTTTTTTGAAGGGATGTTATATATGAGTCAAAGTAATT
>NW_008795702.1:2374411-2378442 GCF_000699145.1 Aptenodytes forsteri | reverse complement strand
TATGACTTTATAAATTAATATATAATATCTTTTATAGCTTGAAATACCTATAGCTTAGGCATTTAATTTCTTCCATAAATGTCTAGATACTGACACAATTAGGTTTTGATACATAGATATTTCTGCTTACTGGAAATCTGGTACCAAAAGACTCTACATTTTGAATGGGCTCATAAATATATATTGAATTTAATTTTTTAATACACAAAATCCATTCTCCTATTGTTTGGTTGGTTTGGTGGCTGCTTGAGAGAAATATTTTCTATAAACATTTTTGTTTTGTACAACTAATTAGTCCATAAATCAGTACATTGTAATATGGCAGAGATTACCCTCAAGCCAATAGAGAGCAACTGATTGAATGTACTTACTTTCTTCATAATTCATCTATCTCTAATGTCTCTGCATTTTCTTCTGCTGCTTTCAAACATTGTCTTGCCACTTTTTTCTCTCTTCCCATTCTTCAAATACATACCAGTAAGCATACTTTCTATTAAACACCAGATTTTTCCGGTGTTTTGAACCAAGTGCAGCCGGCTGACGAAGTACATAAATAAACAATAACCAGATAATCATAGATCAATCAGTTTGATTCTGTAGTAGGAATTTTTACATGATTTCCATTTTCACATTATTTATTAGGGCCATCTACTAATACCAAAAATGTGCCAACTCTCACGCAAAAACACGTCTCTAAAAGAGGGGAGAGGAAAACTACAAATACAAAATTCCTGTAACAGGTGCCAATGACTAATTGAGAAGCCAGTTCAGGATGGCAACCATATTAAAAAGAAAAAGTGTAAGCACATGCTGAACTTGGAGCACATGCTTTAATAACACCGAAGCCCCCTTTAGTGTATTTTTTTCCTTCTTAATCCATAATGCCTACTTTCTTTTCTTCAAATGGCTTGCCATGGCTAAGGAGAGGTAGGATCATTCCGAGGCAGTATCACTTGTGAGTTGCACGCTATTAGTCATCCAGCCCTCTACAACTTCCAAAAACAAAACAGAAAAACAACCAAACAAACAAAGACAGGCGTGGCTTTGTCGTTATTTCTGCTGACTTAAGTTCCTGAGTGGTAATTCTTCTGTGGCAATTAGTTGGCAGTCTTGGCACAGCTGCTAATGGAGATGTGCACACTGATTAACAAAAATTATCAGTGTTTTTTCCCTAGCTGTCAATCTTAGCAAAGGAAGCCATGGGGAAGTGGAATGAAGATGAGCTAGCCTTGCATCTCTCAAAACCAGGCCTCAGAGAAGGAGGAAATAGATTGAGAAAACAGTATTAGAAAACACAGAACTTCAGGGTACCTGATGCAGCTATGCTGTGGTCAATTGGGATTCATTCGCCAAGGACTGAGCAGTTTGCGTTCGTTAATGACCTGCTCCAGAATCCACTAGATGCAAAGGAAAGCCTTACCTTGATTTCAACAAAACAGAATCAGGTTTTAAATTCGATTGAAAAATAATTTCAGGAAAGGAAAAAGTAATCCCTTACGCATTATCTCTCTGATCCTACTATAATCTGCAACATTTGTACAGTTCCATGTACTATTTATTGTGCATTATTCTATTGCAGCCCTAAATTATTCTCATTTGAATGTTTCCACGGACCCAGCAGTTCTGGTGACAAATGTCTTAATTTTAAAAGCTGCTCTGTGTGGCAGGCACCATCTCTATCCAACAGAGAAAGGAACTCCCTAGCTGAAGCTGTTTTCACCAACAATTTGTTTGCCAGCAGCATGTTTTCCTGTTTAATCCGTGTTAACATTTTGTTCAGAGTTATCCTAACTGGCATGTATTCTATCTGATAAACATCTCCTCTTTTCCCTCACGGAAACATTATTTATTTATGACATTATTGTTACAGACAACTAAACAGCCAAGAGGGAAACACATTTGCTTTTCTACAAATACCTGCACATGCTGTTAAACCTGCATCGTTTTTCTTATAGAAACATCTAAAACTTGGTAAAAGGCTTCCTAGCATGTCTTTGGTATCCACTGAGAACGAGGAACAGGGACAGACACATGCAGCAGTACAAAATCAGCATGGGTTCAGGAGGACAGGAGGAAAATAATGACATTTCAGGTTGTTAGGCTGATATATGAAACTTTCCCCTTTCCGGCCCAATTTGTCATGACTCCATGACTAAATGGACCCAATATAAAATGACTCAAATCAAGAGCTGCTTTCATTCATGTTCTCTGTACCTTTGCCAACATAGGAACTAGCTACTGTATTATCAGGAAACCAGCACCCAAACGCACACACAGTGAGCTAACACCAAATAATCTGTGTTGGAGGTCACGGTGCCCCCCAGGCTGCTTCAGGACTGCGGCTGAAATAAGGAGGAGGAAATAGTGTAAATCAAAATTACCAAAGTGCCTGAGAAGCAAATACCCTCAAATTCCCTGTCACTTCACCAGTTAGTACCACATGTTGGATCCTCGGTGAGAGAAACACGTATCCATTTACAAAAGGGCTCGAAGACCTACATCTGTTTCATGAATGACATTGATAGCTGCAATGGGTCATCAATTAAGTCACTACTCTACACCAGACTGGGACTGGCAATCTCCCACACCTTTGAAGATCCTGTTCCATCCAGGGTCTGTGCTTTTATCAACATATAAAGATTTTAGTGTGTCTACCTGTAGGTTTCCCACCGTTCTTTTTATATGATCTTTGTGTCAAAGTGGAAGTTTCTTTAGCACGTGCAGGTCTTCAAACTATGTGGCACAGCTCAAGACCGAGGACATATCCTCAATTATTAGTAACTGATATATTCTTGAATCTTCTCACACTGGGCTCAGAATTTTTCAGATACAGAAAGGAGAGTCTCTGCAAAAAGGCTCAAGTCAAAGGAGCAAAAAGACAAAAACTGGAAGAAATGGAATGTGTTGACTTTCGACAGCAGGCAAAGGCAACCTTTAAAGCTGGACTTAACTGTAGGTGTATTATTTAAGTAATACATAGTTACATGCATTGCAATTATGTAGGTGGATATACATACATGCTCACATGCTTATAGTATTTGCTAACCAAAGATTTTATAGGGCTTTCCAAGTATTTCAGTTCTGTTACATAGGAAAGTATTTGCATATTATGTGAACATACACAGATAGTAACTGTGTGTGAGTATCTACCCACCTGCTCGTTTGCAAATTTTGTTCTAAGTTAAATCAACCTTATCCTCTGTACTTTTTCTCAGCTAAAGGACGTTTTTCTGCCTGTTATCTGCTTCTTAGTATAGAAGATTTAGACACCTTCTAGAGTCCCTCGTCAACAGAATCTGTGTTTCATCGATATGGTCCTTTGCAGCAAAAAAGCAATGCACCCTGGGAATATTAAATACAAGAGTCACCAAATACTCTTTTCCACCCAAAATGATAGCCGCAGCACGTAAAGGCACGATGGCAGCAAGCGTAAGATGAAATTCTGCGCAAAACCTGAACGCATACCCATGGTCTGTGACAGCGTGAACTGATGTCTCTGTCACTCTGAGCCTGTGCCTCGACTATAGTTACCCACGTTAATTAAAACGGAGAAAGAAAGGGGTGCCGATCTGTGCAACCAAAGCTGCACCCCTCAGAGGCTGAGCCCGTATAGTGCGGAGGAGCCACTGCATCACCTCTCAGCCAGGGACCGCAGGGATCACCACCAGCAGCGTGGGGCGAGGGGGAGGGAGGCAGGGCGAGCAAGCACAGGCAGAGGGACAGTGAAAGGGTCAGTAATGTGGACAGCAGAAATAACAGATATTGACAGGTGAAGGGGGGAAACAGGTATACTTTTCAAAAACATCATAAGCATCATTGACTAATGTAGAAAATTTTTAGTTTGGTTCCCAATTAAAAATTTTTGCTGCACGCCACGACTCCTGAGAGCAGGTCAGGCTGCTGATTAATAAATCCCACCTGCTTGCATTGGGTTTGCATGGCAAGGTTGTGGTAGCAGGGGGGCTGCAGGGGGGCTGCAGGGGTGGCTTCTGTGAGAAGACGCCAGAAGCTTCCCCTATGTCCGATAGCGC
>NW_008795702.1:2371302-2373758 GCF_000699145.1 Aptenodytes forsteri | reverse complement strand
TGTGATGAACTGACCGCAACCCCCATTCCCCGTCCCCCACGCCGCTGGGGGGAGGAGGTAGAGAAATTGGGAGTGAAGTTAATCCCAGGAAGAAGGGAGGGGTGGGGAAAAGGTGTTTTAAGATTTTGGGGTTTATTTCTCATTATCTTACTCCGATTTGATTGGTAATAAATTAAGCTAATTTCCCCAAGTCAAATCTGTTTTGCCCATGACAGTAATTGGTGAGTGATCTCCCTGTCCTTATCTCGACCTACGAGCCTTTCGTTATATTGTGTCTCCCTGTCCAGCTGAGGAGGGGGAGTGATAGAGCAGCTTTGGTGGGCACCTGGAGTCCAGCCAGGGTCGACCCACCACACTGCTTAAAGTTTCTCTGCTAAATTAAGAGCCATGGAGCAGGCCTTACAAAAACTCAGAACCCCCCCCCAAACCGAAAGAACTGCCCTCCTCCCCACACAATCTTGAAAAACACATCTTGTTTCTAATACACCTTAGAACTTTCTAAGCTTCTTACAATGCTGAGCAAATGGGGGGTGAAGGGGGAGGTGGTGTTTATAAAGCCTTCTTAGAAGCATGCGTTGGTTGCATTTTCAGACTCATTATTCGCATACCTCCACTCCCAACTGAAGTCACTGGGGCCAGTGACTCAAAAGACAACAGGCCAAACTCAAAATCCTTGCATTCAGTGCACCGAACTCGGCACTATGCAGGCTTTCTACCTAATTGCGTCTTAGCACAAAACAGTAAGGGCTGAGAGTTTTAAATCATTCTAAGGAAAGTGAGTATCAAAGTCTTCGGGCTTTAGAAAAAACTGATTGTCTGGCTTCTTTAGATGCCTTTAAAAATCCAAGATTTAATCATTATCTTCATCACCATTTTTACTTATATATACACACGCACGTATATATAAATATACATGCATACATAGACACGCACAGTACTCTAACCCCCGAGTATTGCTCCTCACTCAGATTAGCGTGACATCTTGTGGCTAACAAGGAACATAACGCTCCATTTAACCAAACATCTGAATACCATCCGGATGCACATAAGCATACTACTAACGCCTGTATAATTTAGGCAAATGCAAAACAGCTCTTGAGCAATGCAAGACAATTATTTCACTCAGTTAGATGCGACGTGGTGTCGGCATCGTGTTCTGATAAGACAAGCTGGCATAGAATTGTAAAGGCGAACCACAGTTACAAATAATGCAGAGCTTTGGTTAACTGGACTACAACAGATAATATCTTGCTCAAAACCATATACCTATCTAATCTGAAATAAGAATTGCCAGGATATCTGCAGTTGTTCTTCTGATATTGCCATGTTAAATATTACTTTGATTTTTGTCACAGGAACCAAACCACTCCTGCTGCAAGAGCAGAACATTAGTGCAGCAGACTACACGGGGAACAAAAATATGTTCTCAGACAGGAAGATAAATGACTAACAAAGAGTGGTTTTGCCTATATACACAGGCATAGCATGGGTACATGTGTGGCAGGGGGAAAGGGGAAACACCCATCCTATGGAGAGTAGCTGCTTTTTCTTTTCCTAAAAAAGTTGGTCTATTGATTCATTTTCAAGAAAAAAATAACTTGAATCTCAGGGGAAGAAAAAGATTCTTCCTTTTAGGAGGACCTGCTGCACTGTCTGAAGAGGTTTTACACTCACCTCCTGTTCTCCTTTTTGGCATAGAGAAGAACAATCAAGCAATAACACAGAGAAAATAATTTGTGCAGTTTGATTAGTTTCCACACCAGATGTTCCCACATATATTCACATCTCCCCAACTCACTCTCTCCAGCCAAGAGTGTGCGCAGCTGGTACTTCTGTAGTCAACACCAAAGCTATTTAACAGAGCTATTAGCAGGGGGGGTTACATTATGGATCCCACCACTCTTCTCTGGGGGCCTGCTCCTGTTCCCATTGAAGTGAAGGCATCATCACGCTCATTGTCTTCAGAGAGAGCCAGAGAACGTTGCTGGAAGAACTTTTACTACTCTGTTACATACCTGCACTTTCACCTCTTCCAGCCTATGATTTCCATTTCATTTCCTTGCTGGTACCATAAGGCACTGCAGCCGTTCACTGACCAGCTCTGGGTTTTCATTCTTTGTGAAGTAGATTCCAATGGCAAACAATTTTTAAAAGTCACAACAGATAAGAACTGTTGCTTGTTTCTCAATTAAGTTTTAATGACCACAGATTTCAAGAAGTGGCAACTACAAAGTTGCATCTCATTAATGTACCAGTGACTGAATAAACCTCAGAGATGGACATGAGTGTTCCCAGATGAAAACAAGTCATGGGTTCAGGCAAACTCCTCCAGGGCAAGGACTGGCTGGAAAGCCAGCCCCCAGCTTTCAAACGGCCATGTTACGAGAAATTCTAAATTCCTAAATCAGCTCCTGTTCATTTAAAAAAAAAAAGGGGGGGGGGGGTACTGAATATTG
>NW_008795702.1:2323901-2371139 GCF_000699145.1 Aptenodytes forsteri | reverse complement strand
AAAAAAATCCCCTTCCTTTTTTTTAAAAAAAAAAAGGGGGGGGGTGTTACTGAATATTGACAGAAATGCTGCCATAGCCTTAGAGCTTTGGCGTTTGCTCTAATTGCTCTGGTTGCAAGTGAGAGGTTTACTGTAAGATGAAGAAGGGAAAAATTTACTACCCCTTCATATCTTCTTAAGAAGGAAACTGTAAGGTTATGTACATTTGCATTTCTAGGAACTCAGTATCTGTGCAAATTTTGCAGCCAGTTTGTCTTCACAGCTTCTGTGTCTTGTTGCAGAAGACACACACGTGGGATTCTTTCATGAAGCATTTATGCTTTCTTGATGCAAATTAAAGGTGATCCGAGGTGGAAACATGCTGGTGGAAGCACTGCAGGAACAGCTGGGAAGAAATCATCCTGTATACCCACAGTGCTGTCCATGGGGATTTTTTGCCACTAGGTTCTCAGTGTGTGCACCTGAGGACCAGTCTTTTCTATGCGGATGATCACCTGGAAAATAATGTTAAAGACAACTGAAGGGCTCTGGTTATCAGCTGAAAGCTGCTACTCTCCAAAAGGGACATTTGAAATGTTTAGGTGCCAGGTTAGCTAGATTACCTTAGATAACTAAAAGCATAAATAAGGAAAGCTGCTTTCAGAAGGCAAGGGATCGCAGGAACTAGTCAGTACGAAGTATGTGATCTGAGGAGAAGGAATGGTCTGTACCTACCCCTGAAGTCCCTGTAAAGAGACAAGATGCGGTACTGCACTATACCAACACAGTAGGTCAGGGTGAGTGCTGACAACAGACTGACAAAGGACAGCGTGGCCTGGGCAGGTACTACTGGGAAGTAGGAAGGTACATAAAAAGAGGACACACTGCTAAAGTAGTCAGCGGGGTCTGGGATATGCTTCCCTCAAGCAGCACAGGGAGATGCAGAAAGGAAGATCAGCAAACTCAACCCCCTCACTCTGAAAGGGACAAGCTGATAAGCAGAGGATCTCTTCAGAACAAAGAGGGCGGTGGGCATCATATGGGTCTCCTGAAGCCTTAAAGGGAAGTTATAGGTACCACTTGCTCAGATAATTAGACATAAATTATCATGCTGTTCATTGCTGGTTTGGACCTGAAATGTCACAATGTTTAAACGCTCTCCTGTGGTGACTGCTACTCCAGTATAGAAGTCTTGTGTAAAACCAGGCAGAAAATGAAAAGGACCCACAAAGTAAAGTAAAATAATTCATCGCTTTCCTTCTCCTTGTTGAATGAGGTGAAGAAGGGCAAAGCAGCACAGAATTAAAGGCAAATTACATGGCTAACAATGTCTGTATACTAATCATTGAAAGTAGAATTAACAAACACAGGCATCTGTATTTAGTGTGTGAAATCCCGTTTCCTGAATTTTGGAGTTCTGCCACTGACTTCAATGTAGCCACAATTTTATCCAGAAAATGTATAAAGTCAAACTCTGTGAGAAAATGGAGGCCTGCCAGTGTGTTAAGATGTGAGGAGCACTGCATACCTCAGTCTTTAAATAAATAAATAAAAAATCCTTGCCATGAGAATTTTTCTCCTCATAGGGAAATACAATATATTTGCATTGTACCAGCACAGTAGCTTATTCCCCTCCCTCGTGCACAGCGGATGCAAACTCCCACCCTTCTTGTTGTAACAGAGAAAACACCTGGGCCTGTTTCAGCTGTAGTAGTGGAACCTGATTTTTAAAGCTCCGAAGATGCAGATATGACATGGGATTCCCAAATGCATCTGAACACTCTAAAATCTGGCCCCAGGTCCACTGGCAATAAAACGAGACACAGGATGTTTTATCGTGTTCCGAAACATTCTTGGGAGGTAACAAGTGAAAGCAACATAACATGAGCAGAATAGTAGGGTCTAGCAAAGCAAAGGATATCTTGCACAAGCTGAAACAGTGCAAGAAAATATTTGGTCCCTTCCTCCCAGTAATCAGAAAGCTTCATCATCACAAATGCTTAGAGAGACTATACGGCAACCAAATGCTCCCCCTCGCACCCCCTTCAGCAAGCTCATTTCAGTTGCAGTTATAAAACACGAACATAAAAAGACTTCAGTGAACCCAGGAGAGAGCAGATGTTAATCATAGCAAAATGGTTATCAAAGCCAAACTGAAATTTGTTTCGGGTGGGGTTTGCATGATTAGTTCAGCAGCACTCCCAAATAGTGTAAACTACAGGGTACACAAACCCTGACCGTTTGACAAAGATATATGTAGACTTGCCCATCCTATGTAACCGAATGTCACCTACGTAGTTATTAGCAATTGCCCTTAAGCTAATGCATCGTACGTCTTTTTGACAAGAGTAATGGCTGGGTTCTGACAAAGAATAATTGCTATTTCAATTGAAAATGTTAAAATATAACTGAAATCAAACATGAAATTATTAGTGAAAAATGTAGGAGAGATGACAGAAGCGCATAACTTTGCTGGAATTATCAGTAGCTTGACTGACCTTAATTTAGTTCTAATAAGCATTCAATGCAGTACAAGCCACAAAAGCAACCAAAAATGGTAGTTACAGCACTTTGAGACTAGGGTGTCCTCAGAGCCCAAGGAGCTTCAATGCTAACCAGAGAAGAGCAGCGCTCCTAGGGAGTTTCCATTCCCACCAAATCTAGGGCTTAATGGCCTGATTCTTCAGTTTTAAGCTGTCAAGCTATTGAAAACAAACACTGCAGCTATACAGTGTACCAAAATGAGGAATAAGGCCACGTCCTCCAGGGTCAGCTGCTGTGCTCCTCCAGCACACACTTTCTGGGAAGTAACGAAGAGGGCTGAACAGTAAGTACTGCAAGTCTCTCCTTCCAAACCTCAGACTTTTGCAGTATGCCTTTGTCTCACTTTCAGCAATTGAAATTAAGCTCTCTAAATATTCCAATCTATTACTTTTTGATTTACTGCCTTCCATGGCATTTTCCTCTTTCATTTATTGGTGCACTTGACTTGTATTTCCTACGGGGACATTGCGTGCTGGAATTATATGTCATTCCTTTAAAATGCCTCTTTCCTTCCAGTACAAGTTTAGGCTGTACCCTGAAGGGTGCCCCTGAACTAATCTCTTCTCTCCCCAGTCCTAGCAGAGATCTCTGCCTCTTTTGGCTAGCAGTTTTTCCCACCAATTTGATTAGAATATTGATCAAAAGCTTCCCCTGAATCCTGTCTCTATAGGACTGCACTAAGCATAACACGTTAACAGACTTAAACATCTTCCAGCATGCATTTATAATATAGTAGTGTCTGATTTCCTACATTCAAATGCACTGGTTGTAGTCCTTGTCTCCCTCTGAGGAATAATGGATACCTATCGTGAGTGGGCTTTGCCCACATATCTATAGTCTTGGGCAATCCAGACTTTGGGATTGTTCTTGTTATGCTGGCCACTAATCATTGCCAAACAAGTCAGAAGATCCTTGTGCTGGCGGTGGGGCAAATGCGTGATGGAAATATCATTAGAGCAGCTCTTCGCAACCCACTGACTTAACACCACCTCACTGATCAACTGTCATTTTTCTTGCAGTAGTTGGAAACTTGGGTGTTTTCCTAAAAGTGAATTTAACATATCCCTTTGCATTCTACCCAGCCTTCAAAATACTCAGTCATTCAGGCCCATTGCTTTGTCATTGTTACTCACATAGATCATTTTTTCTTGCGCACACACAGCCCTCACCCCACCCCTCACAAATATGATGCTTTTCTTCAGCAACAGAATTCTCAAATTCTCTAAATCAATCCACTGCCAACATTATTATGAAGAGGGACACCTTAAAAAAGAAAAAGCCTTTGGGATAGTAATCTCTTCACTACAAGTATCTGTTTTTCCCACGTATAAACATTGCAGAATATATCCTCAAGTCTATGATGTTACTTGCTCTTAAAGCACCAGAAACTAATAAGGAAACCATGCCTACACTGTATTGATAATTCACAAGGCCAAAGAAAGAGACGGGGTGGGCATTTTCTGAAATTTTAATTAAACCTAAGAGAATCAATAAAACCATTTGTTTAGTTCTAGCACCTGCTTTTAGGCGATAATATCTTCATGCTGCTGCTTGTTTAGTTATATTAGAAATTACATGATCTGCTCAGCTGCAAAAAGACTATTGATTTGTATGTAAAACCAGGCAACAGTACTGGCTGTTTACAAGGGATTCATAGTTACCATGAATAGTATCTGTAAACAGTCACCCGACTCCAGCGTCACGTATCAGCATGCCTCAAAGGAAGCAAGCTAAACAAATCAACAGTTCATATAGCACGTAGGAACCACTAAGCCACTTTCTTTGGCAGGTAAGAAACTTTCCAAGTCTGACAATACAAATAACACAAAAGAACACATGCTTTTCAACAGCTCTTAAGAGGAAGATTAGAGAAAGGGAAATAAGAGAAGAGGAAAATAAAAGAAATTTGATAAACATGATCATTTACGATGCAGGCAGCTTTCTGCTATATCATTCTTTCTGTATACCTACTAGGAATTCTTAGATACGTGCAGAACTCTAAAAAATATGAAAACACCTATCTAGCTAGTAGTGACTAACTACTAACCAGTGAGCACTCACTAGTCCAAGGCGCTCCAGGGAGCAAGCACTCACCGGTCAAAAGTTTTTTGACACTGAAAGAGTAACAGTCTGCCCTTGACCATTTCTGCCCATACTAGAGGAAGGAAACACAGTCAATCAGTCAAGTGGAATCTTTGTCCCAGCCATTACCCTGGAGAGTTTACAACTTTTTCTCTACGGGATTTAAACAGAGCATCTCAGAATCCTTGTTGACCATTTCTGCAATACCCATAAACCACAAATTCCCAGCAATAGTTATTATGTCTTTAAAGGTGAACATCGTCTTGTCTGAGACTACAGCAACTGCAGTATCATAAAGAAATCCCGGTTCCATTCAAGTCAGCAAATTGCCCGAGCACCTGTAGATTTCAATTGTCAAGTTTCATACTTCTGTTCATCTGGTTCCTGCATAACATTTCTACGAATAGACCTACAGCTCTTTAGTACCGGTAACTGTATGTTTTTCATTTTGGTATGTTTGGATCGAGGTGTAAGCTTAATTTGAACCTCCTGACTTTGTTACATGTAGGACAGTTATTGATCATCTTTTATTATTATGAAAGTAGATCGATGGAGGGTTGCTTTTTTTTTAATTCATAAAACTAACATGTTTAGTAAGGATGACATTAGTTTCTCAGTCTCAAGAATTCAAGAACAGAGAGACAGAGCAGTCTCTTTTCAGCTAACAGGGCTTTGTTATCCTTTGGGTAAATTGTAACTGAATCCAACAAATGTGGAAACACTTGGGTTTCTTCTGCCTTTACTGTTGGAATCATAAACCCCAAGCAAGTAATGCTAAACAGGGAGGACACAGTCACAATTAATGCTCCTCAAACTTTTTTCAGCAGATTCTTCATCCTAGAGAGTTTTGTCAAAAATATCAGGCATCCAAATTCCAAAAAGTTGTTCTCAAAGCATCTCCTTTAATGGATGACAGAGCTGGGTAAAAGCAATAGATCTCGAGTTTTGGTCTACTTTGTTTCTGACACTCTAGCATTACTGTAGCTTTTAGGCTCAGGCATGCTCAGCTCCCCCTGCAGTAATTGAAGTTGAGGCCTCTGTGCAACTTTGGGGTTAGGTCTTTAACCTCCGCTTTCATGCATGTGATACAAGGATGCTGACGTGTTCCTCCCTATGCACTGAAGATCAGTTTGCTTGAGATGCAGCTGGAATGTAATTTTCTGGACAGTTATTTTATGTGATTGCCAGAGAACTATGACTTAATCTAAGACATGTCCTCAGGCACCATCACCGCTAAAACTCATGCAGCTGAGTAATTCTCAAGAGCACACATCGTGACTGATCCGTATGGCTTCAGTTCGCACCAGTCTGTGTCCTTTCGACAATGAAAGGTCCACAGTAACAACTGAACTTGCCAGTTCTGGTCAAGCTTGAGCTGCTTCTGAGGTTGTTGGCTATATTCTACATCTCCCATGGTCTGTGCTTCAGACTTTTTTTCATCTTAGAAGCTTAAAGAAAATATATGATTCTAGTGTTATGCTAGAAAGTGTAATAGTGAATTCTGATCTTGAAAGTAACCCGATACATTTAAAGGATATTTCAGTTTAGAGTTTTCCCCCTCCTTGTAACAAGCTATTTTGTTGCATGATCACAATAGATCACTTAAGCAGAACTGTACAAAACATTTTGAAATAATATACAACCTCTGGAAAGTTCCATTACTCCACAGAATGTTGTTAAAATGAGTGTTCAGTTCCCTCTTACAACAAACTTCCTCCCAGCCTCACAAGAAGCCAAACCCAGAGTGTCCCATAAGCTCTTATGTAAGAAAACGCCACCACTGAGTAGGTGATACGGTGATTCTATTTTGGGTTCTGTTCTTACCAAAACATTCAATATAGAGCATTAATATTTTTCCAAAGAAATAAATGAAAAATACAGTATCTACAAGAAATGCTCACTTTCAAAAAAACCAGAGGAAATGCTGATCATACTTGATTGTGTGTTTTGCCACTGAATTTGCTACTACCTGTATTCCATATGGTATCTTACATTTCATATATATATATATATATATATGCATCATGCTGTGTTACTGTGCTGGAAAGTGTTCCGAGCTGCTTTAATATGTATATTAACTTCAACAAGTTGAAGTTAATGCTCTACTAAGCATTTTTCTATCTATCCAGAAAAAAAAAAGTTAAATGCTTCTTGCACTGGTCAGTATAATAAGAAACCACTGCCCAAGGCAAGGTTCTCCTTGTGAAAACTTAACACAGGCTGGCAAAAGGCCTGAGTATTGCTTCCTAAAACAGGGATGAGGGTTGACTGAAGTGTTCTTTTGTTCATGTTGTTAGAGGAGAGGGAGAGGAAGAAAGGAAACAAAAAAAGCGTAAGAAACCAGGGAAGCAATATACAGGCGTAGAAGAAAGCCACAAATGAGACTAAAAGGGTGGTTTTTTTGAACAAAGCATTCACCAGAAACCACACCTTGTGGAGCCACACAAGGACTCGGTAATATCAGCTCCAAAATAAGCAAGCCGCAATGACAAGAGGTTCAACCACCACGTCAAAGCTCAGGCTGATGCGTAGTGAACCACGTATATGCTCCAAACACCAGTCACATTAACAGGTTCTGGATTTCGAACCCAGTTTCATTTTATGAATGGAGACAGGCCAAACTCCAGTGACACAGGGAAGAACGAACAGTGTCACATCGCATGCCAGTTGTTCTCCAGGGCACATTCTGTTATGTCACAGGTTAATCATTGTCAATTCATGCAGCCACACATCACACGGTCTATTAATTATTACTTAATGTCACTACACTAATAAATAGTTTGATGAATTCTATCAGTAATTAGAACTGCTCGTGCAGTGACATTCAGATAAAACTTTTCTCTTCGCAGTGTATTCCTGATGAAGAGCCAGAAAGAGAAAATACCTAGGTGTATTAGTCTTGCTGACTAGATGCATTTTATTTGGACTACAGCTGTTTTCTGTGCTTGCTTATTTATTTCACTGGTAACTACAAAATACTTGTGACAATCCAAAAATTGAGACTAAATTCGGCTGCGTGTAAGACAGACCACTGCACCTCTGTATACACACTTAGAACAGAGAGAAAGGATGCCACGGCAAAAGCTAACACTTACTTGTTATTAATCTAGAAAAAGTCAAATAATTGTGTTCAGACATCAGGTAGAATTAATTTTAGCACTAGTATTCAATCATTTGACATTAAAAAAGATCGCAGTCATGCTGATAGCCTGTTTGCCACTCTCTTTTACAGACAAATTTTAATATTATAGTACTTTTGCAAATTCTGCACGAGAACTAAACTAACTGGTTTTGTTTTATAAAAATGTAGTTTCTGACGATTTGAGGGAAGGATGCTTAAAGCAAAGTCATCTCTCTCTCAGATCTTTCATTTTCCATCTGTTTGGAACCAAGCAGAAAGACATGGCACCTGAGCTGCCTTCCCTGTTAACCTTCCCTGAAATCAATGCATATTTAAGAAAAGTTTCAGTTTTGACAACATTATGTTGCACAACAGTATGCTCTATCAAAAATAAACGTACAAACTGTAATAATGCTGTTTCGCTCATGCTTCCCACTGTGAACCAACTCTTAAGACTGTGGTTTTATACCATTTTTACACTACTGTGAGCTACATATGAGCCAATTGCATCTCCTGAAGAAACTGGTTTAACTCGTAAACATTCAAACTCTTTGCATATTTAGCAACCTGCTAGCTCTACGTTGGATGTTCATCTTATTACCTTTCATATATCTTTTCCTCTCTATGTTGGTATAACATTTCTACGGGATTTTGGCAAACACCGGCAGTTGACTGAAGCACTGCACAGCTGAAAGGCAATTACAGAAAGGTAGTACAGCAGGAGCTCCAGAAGAACATGTGGTATCTATCTTGGGCATCTTTAACTATATATAAATTATCCCTGGCATACGTTTAGCTAACCGTATCTTAAAAACCTCCAGTGTTGGAGATTCCACAATTTCCCCAGACAATTTTGCGTCTAGGTAGCTTGATATTCAGGAAACTTCCCTAAAGATTACATCTCCTTGCTCCAGTTCAAGCTTGTTTTTTCTGGTACTATTTACACTGACTATGCAGAACAGTTCACTCTCAGTTACATAAAACCTTTGGACGCTATTACCACCACCACCCTTGTTCTGTAATTCGGTTCAGACAACTCCAGTTTCTTCACGCTTCCTTGT
Source organism: Aptenodytes forsteri (assembly GCF_000699145.1). Lineage (NCBI taxonomy): Eukaryota > Metazoa > Chordata > Aves > Sphenisciformes > Spheniscidae > Aptenodytes > Aptenodytes forsteri. Next base: position 2,362,352 of record NW_008795702.1, on the reverse strand, counting down.
TAGTCTCTTCAGGAAGATTTTCAATGAGACTATACAAAATTTAGCGCCCAAAGCTAGACAAAGTACTTCAGCTGAAGCCTTACCAGAAATGAACTAAATGACTACTTCACATTTTATAGATGATGTTCCCATTACTATACACCAAGACAGTATTTACCTTCTTCACAGTAAAATCCTGTTAACTTACGTTCTGTCCATGATCCACTTTTACTTTTCTCCCTCAGCCCTTTAATACAGTACTGCTGCTTAGCCAGAAGCTGCCCAGTCTTAACTGGTGTAGGCAATTCTTTCCACCTGTAAATATAACTTCATAGATATTCCTATTTAATTGCATCCTCTTTTCTAAATTACCAATTTATCAGTATATGGGCGAGTTAAAATCCTATCCTCCAGCCCACTCGCAGCCCATGCTTGCATGACATCATCTGAAAATATTTTAAATATATTTTCTGGACAAGAAAAAGTAGTGTTTGTCAAGAATTTGTTTGCTGGGGGAAGGTCACGTTTGAAACGGACATCCCTGAGCATGGTATAAAACTTAATTCCCTATAGACAGCCTGAGACCCTCAGAGATTTGCAAGCGAAGAAAGTGCAAGCAGGGAATCATTGCTTTTGGAAGCTTGTTTTTTCTAAAGCCATGCGGCTCTTTGGGGTAGTAGGCAAAAGAAATAACGTGATCAGAAATATTTTCCGTAGAAATCTTTTGTATACTTACATGAGTGTTTACTAGCATGCCCCACAAAATATAAAATAAAAAGGGTTTTGTGCATCTGGTCTTATTGCATAAATCCGAGTTGTAATCAGACTCTGGTGACAGGAAGACTAAGCCTGCATTCCCATGTTCAGGAGAATGTAGAAAAAAAACGTATGTTCCCCCAAAGCATGAATCAAAGTTGCAAAGACTGAAAAGCTGTATCTAGATTTTGTTTAGATTGCTGGGGCTTGATTTTCCACAACTTACTATCTGGAAAAAGTCACAGTGATGTACTGATTTGGAGAGCAACCTGCATTTTAATCTTCCAATTCCTGTCTTTACCTGATCCAACTGGATATGCTTACATTGCTACACAATTGTAAAAACAATAACTCTCTTTTTAAAATAAAATATTAATAGAACACCTGATATTGCATCCTTTACTTGGAATTGCTCTTGGGAATAGAGCAGTTGATATAATAGTTAATGAAAGTCCCGTCCCGCCCTTCCTGCAATAATAAAAATTAATATTACCAAAACAAAAATCAGGCATAATTGCTTTTATGATCTGCCTGTATTTTTCTTCTCTGCATGATAATGTTCCTGACAACTTACATACTTATGGGATTAGGCATGTTGACTTGTACCACACCTTGGCTGAATTTTATAACAGTCTTTGTGATTGGGGGGGGGGCAAGAAAAAAAGAGAGAATGAATGAAAACAAGCCTCCCTTTCAGCATGTAGTGCATTCAAGTGTTCTTTCAGCCAAAACACTCAAATTGGATGACACCGAAGAGTCACACCCAGAACATCACAGAACACACAGTTCCAGGGAATTTAATCTTTCATCCACCACAAACACAAGGCAGTCCAAGTTTAATGAAGCTATATTCAGAGATACATCAAATCGAGAGAATAAAACTGGCCTACAAATCCCTCTGAGGTAAGCGTTCCCCTCTCTTACATTAAAACAAGAAGTTTTCTGTACCATCCTTACAGCCATTCTGAGTCTATCTTAAGCAGTAGGGAAGCAAAGGAGAAAAAGCTCCCAAGCCACTGCGTTCACACTGTATTTAACTAACTGGCCTCTCTGGGATATCAACTTTAAATAGCACTTGACAGGAAGGGGAAGGGAAAACAAACTCAGGATTCAAAAAACAAAATATCTGGGAGAAGAGGTAGGAAAGGTGTTTGTACATCACCCAGTAACTTTACTAAGTTACTGGGTGGGGGCCTCCTGGCTCATTCCACATTATTAATAGCATACAAGCTACAGGGACGCCGATTGTAAAATTACCAGAGAAAATTATAGATACTTCCATTAGCCTTATGCATGAGTAAGAATTACAATCCTAGGAACAATATTGCATCTCCTTGAGGGAACCTTTTAATTGCTTTGGGAAAAAATACAACTAATTGAAGACAGATTTACAGAGTTATCTGGTAGCACCGGGACCAAGTCCAAGGGTCCTTGATCCCTCTACCGCATTAGCAAAGTTTTCCCTACAGAAGCATTGGAGAATTTCTGTTTCCAATCCGATGCTATCAATAGACATTTAATATTTTGGGCAATCATTTAGAAAAGTTATCACACGCCAGGTTGTTTCTAACACATATGGTACGGTATCAACTTTTTACTTCTTGTTCTCTGATCTTCTCTATTTCTGTTCTTCCTAAAGCCACATATTATGCTATTAATATAAAAAAACAGTTCTGAAAGAAGCAAACCAGCCTCATGCCTCTTGGCAAACAGCCACCTCTGCACTTGCCATTCGTTGTAACTATGAGTTTACTTAAGGTCAGATTGCAACACTTCAAAATGAACTCACATACTTTCTGAAAACACATTACCAGGTAAAAAATTGTAACCCAGAAAAAGTCACCAATAACTCAAACATTTCAGGAGGCTTATTAAATAAAATCTAACTTTACAGTCATGTAAGCAGCAGAGATCCTTATAGTGAATGGGCAGAATACACTACAGCAGATCAGGAATTTTAAAACTAAATTAGAAACCCAAATCTCATTTGCTATAAAAACAAACGGCTCTTTGTTCTTGAATCTAACTTTACAGTCATGTAAGCAGCAGAGATCCTTATAGTGAATGGGCAGAATACACTACAGCATCTCAGGAATTTTAAAACTAAATTAGAAACCCAAATCTCATTTGCTATAAAAACAAACGGCTTTGTTCTTGAAAAGGAAGTTGCTAAGATCATGTAATGAATCACCGTTCTGCAGTAATTTCTGCTTGCTTAATCCTTTCTATATTTCTATTAGCTAATTATACATGCATCATACATTCCAGCATTTTGTGATAATGAATCACCGTTCTGCAGTCAATTTCTGATGCTTAATCCTTTCTATATTTCTATTAGCTAATTATACATGCATCATACATTCCAGCATTTTGTGAAAAAGTGGGTATTCATTAACATCTCATCTCACAGCTTTATGAAGTTAAAATTACTCAAAACAACCCTTCCTCCATATAGTGGACATCTAGGTAAGAGCCAAAATTCCACGGCACGTTTCAAGAAAGGCTAGGAAATGTATAAGCTTCTTTCTCTTAAATGAACACATCCCAAGATTCAAAGCTGTATGCCAGTGATGACCCTGCCTGAATTTGGTGAGAACAGGTACTACTGTGGCTTGCTAAAGCACCGTGCATTACGTATACACACAGCATCTCTGCCTGTCATTTTACCTTTATGCCTGCTGTACTGGGTCTGGCTGAGATGGCGTTAACTTTCTTCATACCATCTCTCACAGTGCTGTGTTTTAGATCTGCGACAAAACCAGCGCTGACAACACCCTGATGTTTTAGCTATTGCTGAACAGCGCTGCATAGCACCAAGGCCGCCCCTGGTTCTTACTCTGTGCCCTCCCCTGCAGTGAACAAAAGTTGGGAGGGGACACAACCAGGTAGATGACCCAAACTAACCAAAAAGAGATACTCCATGTCACATAGTGTCATGCTCAGCAATAAAATGGAGAGTAGGGAGCGCGTCCTCTGTTGCTCAAATGGAATAAGCAGTGCTCTGAACAGAAGAACTTGAATTTCAGATAGAATAGTAATATAAGGCTCTCAGCAGCCCAGTCTATAGCAAACACGCAAGAGTTCATTTACTGTAGTGTCAATACAGTTGGTGAAACTGTATGACAGTGCTAGTGCATAAATTATATCTGCCATTGCAGCTCTCTTTCCAAAGTGTTGGCAATATTGGTCGTGAAATGGAAAAACATTTTTGCAATGAACATGAAAGTCAACAGAACAAAACCTGGGTCTGAGGCTGGGTATTTTGTATAAACAAGCCCCACTTTTTTCTAGACTGCACCTCTCTCTCACCTTTATGAACTGCTAAAACCTTGAGAATCAACCTTTTCCTTCGTAAGGCATCTAGAGTTTGCCTGTGAGGCAAAGAACGGTATCCTGGTTGGCATAATTAGCATTGTTCAAGTTAGATTTTTTTCAAGCTGAGATTTTCCAATGAGCTTCCAAGCCTTACAACTGAAAAAATTATTCAGAACACAGTCACAAGTGGTTCTTATGCCCTAATTACAGTGCTTTCTCAATTTCTCACCCATCAGAGGACACACATCTCTTCTCGCATAGAAGGGGAAGGAGAACGTCTGTGACTGAGTGTGATATTGTTAACAAGAGAATTTAATTGAGAAACATTTTTGCATCTCGCATTAGGTGTGACTCTTAGATACGTGATATGTTCATGGGTGACAGGAAAATTATGCCTTACATCTGTAGAGATGTATAAATGCCTCATTGAGTTCAATAATTATCTGTTAGAAGGGCAGTTCCACAAGAAAATCTCTGCTACTGAAAAATAGAAGGGACACAATGAAACAACACTGCAATTGTATCATCACTGACCTTGCTGAATTCATTCACCTGTCCAGAAATATTTTTATAAACATATTAATAATGAATGTTGTATTGTAAAAAATGCATGAATGGGTTACGCCATGAAAAGGTTATCAAGTAGCCCATGAAATTAGACATAGGCTGTATTTTCAGATTTGAGCTCAGTTCAACCTGAATTTGTGTGTTAATTCACATATGACAGAGGGAGAAAGCAGAAGGTGGAAGAGAAAGGACACTGCTATGAAACATGACACATAAAAGGAAACTTTTTAAGAACAACTTTTTTTTTCAATCAAAAAACTACAAGTAACATCTTTGACAGACAAAAATCAATAGTATAGGACTGATTCCACAATGTTCTCTATAGCTAAAAAAAACAAAACAAAAACCCCCACCACCTTCCTGGACGTGGCAGAAGGCGAAGTATCCCGACAATAAAAAGCTCTCAGGGAAAGCTATACTATCCCATTTACATTGACAGCCCAGTTTTACAGCTCAACAAGGATTATACAAATCTGGGAAACCAAAACAGAACATTATCAACTTCTGCTCACAATGAGAAGGTGGTTAGACAAACAAAGCACAACCTTCATACTAGCCAACTACGCATTTTGACACATACCATTAAACAAAAAATTAACCATTTTATTATATTTAACATATTTACAAAATAGTACAAATTAAAGTACTGTAACTCCATTATTACATGACAACAAAACCTCCATACGGGCAAAAGCAGCACATGAAAGAGACACTCCAGAATATTTAGGAAGTCTTTGGTACTCAAAATATAGTTTAAGATGCAGCATTAACTCAATCAATACAGGGCATTAAACACAGACAATGACATGTAGATTTATGCCACAAAAGTAAGTTTAGCTATGGCTTTCATTCTTCTCAAAGGCTGATTACTGGAGTAGGAATTGCTTAAAAGCTTTACAGCAACTTTAGGATGGAGAGACTGTTCAGAATTATTCTAAAACCAAGCTGTTGAAAATGACTGATGTATTTCTCAACTCGTATTGAATTAAACTGCCTCTTCTCAGAACTATATGACAGCAAAGCACTAAACACTTCACAGGCCTAGAGCCTATTCCTCTACCCCTTGAGCAGGCAAAACCATGAAAGAATCAACTTTATCTACTTAAGGAATACAGGATCAGGCTCACAATAGACAATAAAACTGCATGGCAAAACATGATCAAAGATGGTATACCCTAGTCTACACTGCTGTACACATCATTTACAAAATAGGTTTTATGCATAATCTACATATTTACAAATGCTCTCAATTGTTCCATCAAGTAATGTACTCAACACAATCACAGTTTACATAATTTTGAGGTAAATCCTTGAAAAGTTAGAGCATCAGCAGAGTTTCATCTGTGAGGCTGAATCTCACAAGTGGAGGATTTCTAATTAGAAGATCCTCTCTCTCACAGCAGTGTATGCTAGGTGTAGCAGACGGGTAAGATGGTTGCAGAGATGAAGGGGATTATTGTGAATCCTCTGTGCTGTGCTTGGTTCCTCCCGATGGCCAGAAGGAGGCCAGAAAGAAGTAAAGAACACTGGGGACAGCCAAAAAGAATCTGAAAAACGTACTAGCAGATTCTGCTCTGTGGACGAACAGTGGATATTATGTTGCTTGTAGAGTGGGAAAAACTGCAGTGTTAAATTGTGCGGTGTCTATGCACACTAATTGCAAGACACCTATATGAAGAGAGGACAGGGAAAAGCAGAAGAGAAGATGTGGGACAGGATGAATTAACTTTCTTGATTGGTCAACATTACCCTAGAAAGAAAATGCATTTAAGAGCTTTATTTTCTTAGAAGTTTTCAAGCCAGGTTAGACATTATCTAAATATTCAAAACTGCACATCTGAAGACATCACCCACATTTATTTTAGCTTATAACTACAGCACTTCTGACCCTCCATAAACATATTAAAACACTGCCTCACCAAGGGGTGGACACCACTTTACAAGGCCTGATGTTTCAAGCTAGCTAAGCTAAACGCATTTTTCCTTGGGGATGTTCATAACACTGCAACAAGACCACTCACTCATTGAACAGCCGTTAACATCCCAGGGAACAAGAGAGGAAAGGGCACAAGGAAGTCTGCAAGTTTCCTTTGCATTACCTTATAAGAGCACAAAAGGTGATAGAAATGCCCCTCTAACTAGGAAAAGACAGCTTAGAGTTGGAAGCATCAAAGTTCATCTGAAACAATCAAGAGTTTAAGATAAACACTTTTGTTCTTGAGAAGTGACATGATCTTGCATTAGTATATTCTCCTACAGAATAGGTCTACAATATTTATTTAATGTTAATGCTGGAAAATTTTAAAACTCATCTTGTCATGACTATCCTCAGTTGCACTTTTATGGTTAGCCGCTTAAATGAAAAAACCTCACAGAAAAAGACTTGGGATGACAAAGAAAGGATCCCACAATTAAACTCTGTGGATGCTTTTTCAAGCATTACCACATCACTACACCTTTTTAAAATGTCTTTAAACAAACTGTTAGGAGATTTAGGCAGGACCTCAAAGTAGTCAGTTAACTAATTATATATGCATGAATGCTACTTATGTTTACTACATTCGTATTTCCTTCAGAATGTTTTTGTGAGTGTAAAACTTGTTTGTAAGGTGATAAGTAAAGTAGTTTGATGTTTCAAGACAAGTCTACTGACTATACTGTATGCCCACTGGAATGACTGAACTCTGTTTTCTGCATGCAGTGATAAGGAATACTAAGCCTTCAGCTCCTTGTACCATCACAGATGTTAGCTAGAAGAAAAGAGACTTATTAAATATTCAGCCATAGCTAGTATTCATGGTATAGTACAGGGTGAAATGAAAAGGAGCATAAAGAAATTTGTTTTCCAGAGATCTTCTGGGAAGGTGAGGGTTGGACTTTGTACCGATCCCCAGTGATGGCAAACTGGCAGGTTGTTTCTTGCACAGCTCTGGGCAAGGTAATAATCTGTCAGCACAAACTTCTGTATAAATCCCAACATTAAGAATGGAAAGTTCAGACAGACAAAAATGCTGTTGTTTAAATACTTAACAAGACGGATAACACTTTGAAGATATTAAATTTTTACAATCCCTGAAACTGCTGGTCAGCAGAGGAGAGTTTTTAATTCATTCATCCTCTTCAACATAAGTTGATGGAAACCAGCCCACCTAAAAAGGGGAAAAGCAGAACAAAATAACACATGAGATGCACAGGCTTTTTTAAATGGCTGAACTAGGCAAAACAAGGATGGGTCTGTTCAGTAAATATAAGAATAAGATTACAAAGATAAACTTGACTGACCGGCCACAGTTAGGGTAAATACCCTAAATAAAAGAATAACTTGCAGATATGACGACTTGGAGACTAAATCCCACCCCACCCCCACCCCCCAAAAAAAAACCCAAATTTTTCCCAAATTGGAAGTCTGACCATTCAGAAAAAAGTCTAGAAATGCCAAGAGCAGACGTAGTTCTACTACAGGCAGGATGCCACTATTTTTTGAATGAGCAGTTAAATATTTAACAGGCTTCAATTAGGTCCAGGGAATCCTCTTACAAAGGAAATAGTGACTGATTTAATTGCATTACATGGAGTTAAATTCCACTGCCACCAACAGGAGTTTTAAATAAGACAGAACTGGAAAGCAGAGTCGTGTTTTACACTTCGCAAGTTATAATGCTATCTCCATTCTGCAATGAATGATGTGTCAAATAAGGATTACGCAAGACATTCAGGGAAGCAATGTCATATATTTCTTATTGTCTTATCTAATCGCTTTAGGCTTTTCACCCAGACTTCTTTAGACCTAAGTCAATTTAACACTCACGAAAGACCTCAAAACCAAACCTAGAGCATGACTGGAAGGGGTAACTGCATAAACTTTGTTTTAGACTACCTTGCCCAAATATCTCCAGAGGTGAGCTTATGATCTCAAGTCCAGGCTGTGAAAGCTGTCAGAAAGAATGCTAGTATGTAACAGGGCGTCCTTTAGGATGTGGGTTGCTGCATTAGGAGGAGATGCTCAGTTTTCTTCACATGTAAAATGTATATAGCATGACCGCTATTTCTTCTGCTTCCCTATTTCTTCTTGTCTAATTGACCATTTCATTTTAAGATCATAACCAGGCTCATGTACATTAAAAAAAAGTTCTCCAAATTGCATAAAGCAGTAAATCTGGACATCTACTTCAACCGGACTTGCAACTTTCATTTCCAGCTTCCAGCCAATCTACTTTCTTCCACCTCGCATTCCTTGACGCTACCTCTCAGCCCTTTAGACATGGAAACAGCAGCCTCAAATACTTCTGACTAATCTGCATTAAAGAGCAGTATACTAAGATTGAAACGATATAGCCTTTAGAGGTCAAAACTGAAACTTTACTTCCATGCAAGTCTCAGAGCGCAGTGTAAAGTGATTTTGTAAAAACCCCTGCTAAATATGCCACTTCATATGAGCCACAATTTTAGAGATCAGAGCAGCAGTCTCCTATGAAAAAGGTGGCTGATTCCATTGCATTGTGGTCTGGCAGAAAGGTGTGGAGATCATTCTGTGTTAAACTGCTAAACGGACTTCCACAGCACCAGGAACCTGAGCTTTTGACCCCAAATACATGTATGCAACACAGTTCAAGAAAGTTCAGCTGTAGCTGTACTATTAATTCTGGTTATTTTCCAACCACATAATCTTGCCCAAATATTCAGCCTGGTAGGTCACATTAAATAACCAATTCATTTAGATGCTGGGAAAGCTGCCTGGTGAGAGTTCTGCCTGGCTCCTATGAAACAGAGATGAGAACATGTTGTATCTTGTGAATTTAAATATACAAAGAAGGTTCATGATGTAGGAACACACCTTGTTTTTTTAGAAAATCACTGTCAGTGAAGGCAGAAATGAGACAAAGGAAAAAAAAAACCCAACCTTACCCTTCCATTTACTTCACCTCTCCACCAGCCATTCGCACTCATCTTTGTATAAATTTTTACAACATCCCCTTTCAGTAAGGACAGTTCTCTCATGTCTCTTGCACAGAAGTCATACCTGGCTATGGCAATGCCTATCACCTTCGGGCTTAGCACTGAAATGAAACAGACGTTGATATTATTAGGGTTTGTTAACTGAAGGCTACTGAAGTAATGTAAATAGCAGTACTGTAAAATATAAAACAATTATTTCACAACAACATACACTGGCATTAGTTTTATGCAAATGTGAGAGCATCCACACTACACAGCTCAAGAAGGTTTAAACACAGGTGAATGGTGTAAAAGTTGAAGGGATTTTATGTGATATCTTAATAGTTCTTTTCATTTTTAGAAAAAAGTCAAACTAGATGAACCGTAAATAAAATAACCCCCACCCCAAAATTGCTAAATACATTTGCAATTATTGTATTTTTTGTGCTTCATAATAAAACTTGCTGCCAGTTACATGCATCAACATATTTTACAGGTCACTAGTTTCCTTCCAAAAGAATTATTAGCATTTACAGTTGATTTAACTTTAAACCTCTAATGAAGCAAAACAAACAGAATAAGGTGCTGTTCTTTCAAAAACAACTCCCAAGTTAAATATTAATGCACTTAAAATTGGAAGCTAACATCAGCATGAGCAAAAACGTAAAAAGTTTCCACAGGAAATTTGTATGGATCATTTGTTACCATCTGCATGAACATTGGCTGATGTAAATCTACTCTCTTCAGGAGTTTATTCTGTAAATCACCAATGAATTTGGTCTACAAAACTTTTCATGAAGAAAAAAAATTCTTACAAATTTTTTCCTAAGTTTCAGTGAAATTAATACTTAAAATTTTAAGCTACCTTAGTATGTAAGCATTTTGCCATGTAAAGCCCCAAACATTTTATGCAATAAAAAGTTGCAAAATATTTTAAAAAGGCAAATGTAAAAAAAGCCTCATTTCAAAAACCACCCCCCCTCTCCCAAATAATTTTATAGGAAATTATGTTTTTAACCCTGATGTAGAATGTCCAAACTTGCAAAAGAAACCCTCGACTCTTCCAATGAGAGGAAAGTGGGCATGGCACCTAAGAGATAAGGGCCTTTGATTTGAGCAGTTCAGAAAAAACATCTACTGCTCTACTGCATTTTGTAGTTGGATTATTTGGCCAAAGCATTCTTTTTTTATTTTTTTCCATTAATGCCATTTTCTTTTGCAGTTGTTTTCCTATGTAAGTCACTGCACAACCAAGCTTCCTACTGAAAAGATTTCAGAAGAATTCATCACCTGATCATGATGGATGACCTGATACAACGTAGACAGAATCATCTTTTTTCTCAGAACCCTTTCCAATTTCTTAGAAATTCCCAATCGTCTTTAGGAAATACCATTAAGATTCTAGTTTTAGCAATGCCTTCGACAACGTAATACTAAAAGTTCATAGCTAGTTGCCTTTCATTTAAATCAGGAACACAAAACATGGCACATGAGCCAGAAAATCTTGCCAGTCTCAGCTCTGCTTGTATTTAAGATTTCTTCTGACCCCACTGGGGACATTTCATAGAAACAGAGGCTTTTGCGTAATAGTATTAAATATATGAAAATCATTATATATTCAAACATTTAGCTTACAGAGACAATACAAACAGTTTATTTTAAAATAACAACAAATACTATGTTTAAATTGTTAGATGTATCACAAAACTGGAATGCCTAAAAAACTGTTTTGGCAACGGATTATGCCCTCTTTTATATCCTGCCATTAAAGTTTAGGCCAACATTTCAGACTGCTTATGTGGAGTATGCTTATCAGATACTTGATACAGGATGTACAGGATGCCATGTAAGAGAGAATCAGCATCTCAATTTGTTGCTTATATTTACAATATGAAGATGATGTAAAAATCTAGGTGATATTTTAAGTATATTAAAGTTCAAACATACTTTTTCCCCTCTAAGCAAGTCAGATGTAGACGCTACTTGTTTAGATCCTGACATGAATGTTATGTCCTATACCTTATCAGGATTTCAGTAATCAATTTTACCGGGAAAGAGCACATCATGAGCAGCAATTGTTTTGGAGAAAGAAAAAAAAACAAAAAGAGCAGTTATTGATTGTAAGGTCAGTAACCATTTATAGGTGCGCAGCACTATCACTGGCAGATTTGGGGAAACACTGCAGGATGGAAGGAGTGATTCTGGGGAGCAGGGTATCATTTCAGATTCTAGAAAGGAGATAAACAGGCAAGGAAGAAGATTACATGAGGCAGAGATGAACAAATTTGGGAAAACATGGCAAAAAAGAACTAAGGAGGGAAGAAATGCATGGAAGAATAATAAAGAGGAACAATACTGAGGAAAATTAGGATAGAAAAAGAAAGAGGGGCAGATCTGGGGGAAAGGAGGACTTCTAACTCTTTTTGAAGTTGTGAAGCCAAAGAGGGAAAGGAGGAAGAAGCAAGAGAAATCAAAACCATATATCTCCACAAGTCTTGAGGCAGAAAGTAGCAGAATTTAGATTAATTTAGAATCCAACTTCCATATTTTCAAATAAAAGCGATGCTCATGATAGGAAATATATAAAAGGAAGCCAGATGAATGATGGAATACAGGAAAATGACAGTGCTAATTTTGGAAAAAATATTAACCATATCTCTCTGGTGACACAGTCACAAAAAACAACTTGGGTAGAGACTATCAGCCCTGAATTTCCAATCAGAGCTGTCCCAGGATAAATGAAACTTGAGGGAAGACAGTCAGCATGTGGAAAGGACATCTGTACAGATGGGAGAGAGAAGAAACGCTGAGTGAAGGAGAGAAAGGATAGCTACAGGGAGAATGAGGAAGGAGAGAGAGAATGGGATTAACAGCGGAGATTGATGGAAAGAAAGTGCCCAAGAGGAGAATGTGAATGAAAAATTAAAGAGGCGAAAAAAGAAGCAGCGAGAAAAAATAAAAGAAGCTATTGAGAAAGCAGTAATAAATAAGCCTTGTGTATTAGGAGGGAGATACTCAGAGGATTAACAGGAAATAGAGTGAGAAATCTGAGGGAGGTGAATAAAAGGTACGTGTGTGAATGAGTAAAATACACTTTTGCTTAACCTAGCCTTTCCTTCTGCAAACAGCAGGAGAAGACAGACAGGGAACTATAGTCAGCTTCGATTCACACTAGAGTATGTTGGAAAAGTTTCTCACCGACAGTGAGATAGATGTGCTGCAAATGACCTTTAATACTAGTTTGGGCCGCTGATGAAGAACTGGGGTGCAAACAAGAGGCTCCATGTGATCACAGCAGGCTGGTCTAGCTCACATTTCTGCCTGTGCTTAAATTCCACAAGGGTCAATGTATCACTATAAAAGCTGCGAGTAGTTGTTTCTCTCTCCTTGTGGTACGGCCTCCTCGTAATTCTGCAGCCATATCCCCTAAGGGTTGCTCTTGTGTATTAGTTTCCATGCTCCTTGAAGCAGCGCACATCTACTTGCACTGTTTAACCAACCCTCAGTTCTATTATACAAGCACGGGCAGCACCTCCAGCAGTGCTCAGTAGTCAGCTTAACCCTTTTCCTGTGTTACCAACTTCCATATCAGCAGAACTGAGCCAGCTCTGAAGATCCTTTCGAAAAAAATACTTGTAATACCATGAAATAAGTATTTGTTCATTTAAAATAGCCAAAGAGTTTGCTTGCATTAAAGAAGACAGTTTTACTAAGAACATATGAAGTAATGTAGCCTATCTATCAGAATATGAAATCCCATCCAAACAGGTAGATAAGCTTAAATTAAGAATTACTAATCAGTATTTTCCTTTAATATTTTGTACTTTTATAAAGAAATACTTTACACAGCATATTGTGATATGCAAGACGTTGAATCCTTATTTATTGTTACAGTTACTGAAGAATTTTCTGATACAGCAGTTTTTCATAGGAAAAAAGGAATATAATTATATTTTGTTGAAAGCATATATGGGAATATATGGGAATGTGTGATAGGCTTAAAGTAACCCTGAGTCTCGATTGCTGTTCTATCACTGTAGGCCACTTCACAATTTTCTTTTCATGGAACAGATACCAGTTTCAGTAAGAATGGACTTTATGATCGAGTACTGTGCAGTTGAACGAAAGAGGTCACCTTCTGTCCTCGCCCAAAAGGATAGAAGCTCACAGTATTTACCTACAATAAAGGGCCAAAACTTAACTCTTTTGTGTTCTCTGATTCAAATGAGGTGAGTGCTTCAGACATTCCAGCTGAATGTCATGACCACAGGGTAAACGGCTATACCAGAATGGCTTTCTGTTAATCTTTTCTACAGATGTGTCCCTTTATATAAGTAAATGTCAACTGGAAGAGTGCCTTAAAGCTTGGATTCTCAGTCACTGTTGTGACTACTGAAAGGAAGTAAAAGTATCTGCCCCAAAAAAATCTGTATGTAAGGAGACAGAAATGGAAGAAACAGACTCCAAAACGGTGAACAACTGAGGACATTGAGATTGAAATCCCTGGCGTGAATCGAGGGAGGGCTCATCAGAGACACTCCCAGCACGAGTAAGCACACCAGCCGTTCTACTACCAAGCTGCCACCTACATCCTTTTCCCCTCTGGAAACTATGGAAAGCCTTAAGAATCCATTTCAGAGCACTAAGCAATTTGGATGACCTAAGAATCCATTTCAGAGCACTAAGCAATTTACACCTGTGGGGCAGGTGTAAAACACAGTGCCTACTCAGATCGCCTAGTCAGATCTAGATTATGACTACATCCGCGTCTGTGCATGCCAGACACCTCCTTTTCCCTAGTGCAAAAGCCAGCCTCAACCCTGATTTGCACAACCCAGGCCAAGTCCTCCACCCCCTGTACACACAAGTGTGGCAGTGTAACGTGAGTGGACGCTGCGTTCTCAGCAGTAGTAGCTCCTTCCACACGCTCCTTGAAGGTGTTTACCTTCCTACTAGCAAAATTCTTCTTCAATTGTCCAACGGTGCAGCTCACCTCTGAAGACTAGGTCTTGGAGACCAGAGCAAGTCATAGCCACACTGATGCACTAATTGAGAACACCACTGCTACTACTTTAAGCATTTTTGTGCAGTCTCTTAGTTTAAAATGTTCGCATTTATTAAAGCCAGAGATGGTCAAATGAGAATAAAGAAAACAATATTTAGAAAACAGATGGGTAAAATTAATTAACAATGGTAATGCAGAATTTAAAGAGAGCATTTTCTACAAAAAAACTACTGTACTCTAAGATGCTGCTGCAGTATGGTTTGCTGCAGGGATGGGACGAACATATTATTTATCCACAAGCAGTGAAATTTTCAGGTACGTGCATTTGAACAAATACATTAAAATATATATAGCTCGTAGATGTCAACTACATAGCAAATTAATGGTCAATTGATCATTGATTGAATCTGCTGCAACTACTGAGCTTTGCAACACCTATTCAAACTGCTTTTTGTAATATACACTTTTTCAAAAGTTTAAGAGTTCGATTTTTGTTACACTCCAAGAATAACATGCAATAACTCAGTTTTTGGAGTCAGAGAAGTGGTGAAGTATTGGATTCGTCCCTTCCCTCGCCTGCTGCATACAGAAACAACAGAAGCAAATTTAGAAGAAATATAAAAGCAGTAAAGCAGTACCTGACCAGAAAGGAGTGGAGGAAGGGGGAACAAAGCTGTAGTCTGGAGGAGTTACAAAAGAAAACCCACAGAACAAAGAAGGGGCTTAGAGAAAGAAAGAGAAAAAGAGAAAAGCAAAAGAACATTGAAATATTGGCACAAGATTTAAATAATAGTTTTTTAACTATATAATCCATTGATAATAAGGAAACCAAGGTTCCCTACTAAGGATGTCTGGAAGGAAATTGACTATAATAACTAGAAAATTTGGATCTATGATTTAATTTTTAACAATTGCATTTTTCAAAGAGTAAAGACAACACCCATTCAGGGTTTAGAGAAGCAAATTAAAACTGCAGACTCTTGCAAATATTTTCAGATTTAACAGAATTTTTTTTCTTCTTTAATTTTGTGTGCCCCATTTCTTAACAGTACAAAAGCAGGAACTCATGCATACATAAGAATTCCTCTTGAGCCCAGGAAGACTAGTCACACACCCTTAATTAGGAATATAGTCTAAGTACCAGTTGAACTGGGGTCTCATAATATGCATGGGAAAAAGTATGCATTTTGCCCTGATAATCATTAACATCAATAGGAATTCCACAGCTAAACTACATCCTCTGAGGCCCAAACAGTATTGCTCGCCTTTGCAGTTTTCCCGACTTGAGAGAAAACCCTTGAGCAAGCAAAAAAAGTGCAAGTTTGGCCCAGGCAGCACCAGCACATCATCCTAGTCCTGTAACAGCTTCCGCAGGTGAAAGGTTAGAGGTGCACTTGCTCTGTTGCCAACGAACCTAGGGTCAACAAGTTTTTAAATACAAAATTAGATGAAATGAACTAAAATCGCTTCAAATGGAACTACAGTTTCTTGACACGTTCTCACATTTTGTCCCTCTTTTGGAGAGGCAATGAAGATACATGCGTACAAAATCTAATAAACTTGGGATCTTTCCTCCCAGCTGTGATTTGGAAAGGAAGTCCATCCTCAACTGGATAAATGATAATGTAGCCTCTAAATTATGCCTAATAATATCTATAATTACTAGCGAAGAGTGTTCCTTAAAAATGTAGCAGGGTTGTATTGATCACATACAGCTGCTTCCCTGAATTTATTCTCGTGACTACACATGAAACAAAATCATTTTGCTTCAAAATGGTTATTTGCAGGAACGATGACTAGAACTATTTTATGCAAGGAATTAACAAAGAATCCATGGTGGAGGTAATGATACAGTTTTGTGCATCTTACCTGGATGAGTATAGATACGTTTGTGACAATGAAACTACCAGCATAAATAAAATAAGCAGGACCGATACTGTATTTTAACGTTCATAAGCTATGGGTTATTTGTTAAAAAAACCCCGCAACATAAACCGACAGTAGTTTAGGTTAGTATCTCAAAGTAATACAAAAGAAACATACTCCAGGGCCTCTTGCGCACTAGAAACTCCCTTCTGATCTTTCACAGTAATGATCCTTTCTCCGCCTCTAATACTAAACAGATTATCTGAGAATGTATGAGGTTTCCTGAGGAACTCCTTTATACTGGAGCTAGTAACCCCAGGTGACAGCTCTGTGTGAGAATACGTTACACAAACCAAAAGGGCAACTTGACTGGTGTGCCCATCCTTAGAGACAAATAACTGCCTTTATTTCTACAGAAGTACAATGATAGTGTGCAAAAGTAGCGTGCAGGAATAAAGACAGGTTAGGTGCTATACAGGGGGTGGCTGGTCCTTTCCTGTCCATACATTGTCTTAATTTTTTGAGAATTTTTCTGTCAGATACAACTGGAGGTTTAGTTTTATGTATGAAATTCCGGACAACTAAACCTATGTGGGCAAGGAAATCCTACTAGATTTCTACAGGTAACTAGTCTATTTTTAAATGTCACTGATAAGGGTTTTGGTGTTGGCTTTTAAGGAGAAAGGCTGGGTTCTTTTGTTTCCTTAAGGGTTGGGTGACACTTGTTTTATTTTACTTTATTAACAGATACTTTTACACAGTTAATGCATTAAGCAGTAGAATGATGTGATATAACTAGTTAATGCACCTACTCCTAGTCTACAGGTGATGAAAAACAGTCACTCAAGTAGTATTTGGCTTCGTGATTTAGGTTACATTAAAGTCTAAATTTCAGAAAGACTCAGATTTCTCAATATGATTGTGCTCTGCATCAGCAGACTGGAATAAAGTGCCAAAAACTATTCTGTAGAAGAATGTCAACTTCTCTTCCATTTTTGCCTTTATTTCATTAAATGGGTCGATCACCCCTCTAATCTAATGTAAGAATTAGTATTTTTCTGTGTAGCAAAACAAAATTTGATCATACTATGTCTAGAAAAGCCTAGGACTGAAAAATTAAGAAGAAAATGTACCATTTCCCCAAAAATCTTCCTAATTAGCTTGAATTTCTACATTGAGAAAAGTAAATGTCTGACAGCTTTTACAACCACATTAAAAGTGTACAATAAATATCCAAACAGAGTGGGCGACCTCTGCAAGACCAGGAGACTGAAAAGCAAAGTTCTAATTAACGTGGGAAGATAAATTAACAATGCCCATAAAATGAAGATCTTTTTGTTCCAAAAATCTAGTAGATGCTGAAGGGAGAATCAAATTCCCTGAAAATTTAAGAAGTTACAAGGTAATTTATTATGGTTCATATCCGAAATTACAAGTAAACTGAAATGCCACTTGATTTTCTTTCCTTCAATGGATAAATGAAAACATGACAATTACAAAAAATGAATATAATCCTTTCTCACATTGTTCTAGAAAGTGAAGTTAATTTGGAATTGCCATTCAATTTCACAGCAGCTCAAAGACTTTGGCAGCAGAAAATGATACAACTCTGTCAAAGTCTACAGTGGTTCAACTCACGTTTTTTAGAAATACTCTTCCTACTCATTCTGTCAATTATATATGCTAAAGACCAGCTCTTTTGAAGAAGCAGCTGATGCCTTTTCAAAAGATGGACTCATTAAAAAATCCAGACACAGGCGTATGAATAGTATAGTGCAAAATACTGAGTTGAAACCCAAAACCTCCTTCAAATCAGCTTCAAACTGCAGAAGTCCATTGCATTCACTAGCTTCAGGCCCGTGCTTGTTAAAATACGGTGAATGTGACACTGAGTAGTTGCACGACTGAAAAAGAACAGGAAAGCGCCCCTCTCTCTCTTCAGCGGACTCGTCTGGCTTCCTTTCAACAACTGTTTTTCTTGCACTCAGATTAAGTGGGAAGAGGTCAAAAACACAGCTGTGTGGCAGTTCTCACTGAGGGCTGTGATGTGAACTTATTTGCTTTCTCCACTAAACACAACTGCAGCCCAAAGTTTACCAACTTCTTTCCAAATTCAGCCCAGCAGGGTTCACAGAGCCTAGATATATAGTTATTCTAACATCAACTTGGTAAAAACTAACAGGATAGCTTTAAAACTGAGCAGCATTCAGATGGGCTGTGAATCATGGAAATTTTGCTTAAAAAAAAAAACAACACAAAAAAACCCCACACTCGTGGGGACATGCTATCACTTTAAAAGAAAACTGTCAAATCCATTAAATGACAGTGTCATCCAGTCAGTCTAGGTAGGCTAGCAGAGTTGTGGAAATCTATTAGATTTTATATGAGGAGTCTGAGAATTGAGAAGGGTTTTCAATCAGTTTGGCCTAAGAGAAAACCTGCCAGTTCCCACCAGCATAGTTTGTAACGTTAAGTGGCTGATATTTACTGTAGCAGAGATGCACTTTCTCATCCCCTTGAGAATGAGGGCATCCCACACTCATTTCTCTTGCTCTTCCATAAAGATCTTGTTAAAGGACATGTTTTCTTTTTTATCTGGACTGAAGGTAATGAGGATGTACCATAAGTCTTGTATCTTGTAAAGCATGAAACGATTGAGCTAACGCTCCTGCAGACTAATAAGTTGGTGGACAGTATAGATACATTCTAACTGGCCTAAGAAAGGAAAGAAAACAAATTGGTTCTGCTCACAGTCAATAATAACCAAAACAAATGCAAGGTGAATTAAGCAGGGCATATCCTCTCAACAATTAAAGTCTCAATGCTGGAGGAGGCAAAGGATGAGGAAAGCACGAGAGATGACAAGAGGAAGAGAGAAGCAAAGGGAGATCGCAAGCTAAAGGGAGAAGAAAGGACGGGACAGATAAATTCACCAAGAATGGAGATGTATTGAGATACAGCATAGCAGGGAGACAACTGACAGAAGTCCTGGGAAGCAGTGCAAGAAAACAGAAATGGAAGGAATAAAGAGGAATTGGGAGATAGAGACAGAGTAAGTGAAATGCACAGAGACACACTGGTTTCTTACAATCATCTGTCCTAAATTATCTTCACTTTAATTAGGAGAGGAAGAAAGTCTCCAAAGTTCTAGAAACATTATGGAACAGAGGCAAGCAAATAAACAAAAGATCACAAACACAGCAAATGACAGAAACACAGCCAGCTTCATCATCACAAAGACTAGACTGGACTCTATGGACTTTCACAGTAGTCTTCATATTGTTAAAATCCCCATCAATTTCTATTTTCCTCTTATTATCTGTTGCAGTACAAAGATACAGCCATTGTCTGCAGAACTGCAAATCTAATATTCACTCTTTGACAGAAACATTATATACTTTCCAGAGGCCAGCCATGTGGTAGTTTTTATCATTAACATTGAACTTGTACGCATCCTAAAAATCATGCTAACTTCCACTGAAGTTGCAGTAGGTTAAATAAAGGATACCACATGCATTGTAAATCTTCTCGGTTTATTTCTAAACGTCAAAACTTTTTAACTGCTATTTACATTGTACAGTAGTTCATTAACTTTCAGCAGCTTAGAGGCCTGTAATAAATATTTAAGGTTAACATTTAAGGCAGGCATAAAAATAATTATGATACAGTAAACCTAATGGGTTTTTTTAGAAATTTATGTGGTATTACTGAGATGCTACTTCACATGGCTACACTACAAAACTGATTTATTTAAATCCCTTTTTAAGGATTAGAAATTGTCACAGATAATATTAACACTTGTATCTGCGTGTACGCAAATGTCTGAAAAAACTAGGCAGGATGCAGTTTAATCTCTCACCAGCGATGCCTAATAAATTTTTTAATATCAGGGAGATTTTAAGTTTGGCAGCAAGAGAAACTTGCTAGACATGTTTATATACCTCTTGGCAGATCTGAATCTGCTTAGCTTCAAAAAATCCTAACTAAAAGCATTACCATATTAATTGGTTATACGTCAAAAATGGAAAATGAAGATGTTCAAAGTACCTTGTCCTTTTAATATTTATATGGCAGAAAGTAATATACAAAAATCTGTAATACTCACAGTTGCCACCTGTTCTGTTACTCCTTTGTCCCACTGAGTTTTCGGATTCTTTGTATGGAAATTGAAGAGTAGTATCCAAACTTCGAAAGCCTTCTTTGAGAGAGTGGTGCTTATAGTATTCCACGAGTTCCTTTCAGAAAGGAAAAATATTATGTCATTGGAAATTGAAATCACATCCTTTTCAACATTCTGGTGTACAGTCAATGACAGTTTTACCATACAAGTTGTATTATTTTATAATACAACATCCCACAGTACATGTTTATTTTAAAAAAAGCAAGTACCCTAAATATTGGCTGCTTTTACACTGCCGTTTAACTGGTTTTTGGGTTTTGTTGGGGTTGGTGGTTTTTTTTAAGTAAAACCTTATTGTCAGAGTCAACACTTAATTGCTCCTTTGAGCCAGGCTGAACATGTATTTGCTTTTCTGAAGTCAGGCAGAAGGCAAGGTCAGCTGCTTGTTAAGTATATAATGGTAACTGTCTTTGTTTTCTCAAATTTCTTTTGCAATGATAAGTGATGTTTATCCACAAATGCATTTATAAGTACACAGATCCAAAATAAAGCATAAGGCTTGCATATAAGCATGTAAGTCAACAGCAACTTAATGAGCAGATACACAGACTATGTAAAACTTTCAAGGCTCTGCCATTAAAATTTGTGGGTTTTTTTTTTGTTTGGGGTTGGTTTGTTTTTTTCCAGATAGTGCACACTGACTGAAAAATCTAGCATTTCACATTCTCCTTCGGCCCAATCCAAAAATTTGTCTCTCTGTGTGTGTATATACACAAACATACATATGCACACACATACACACACACAGATTTTACATATGCGCAGAAATTTTATATATATGCACACACACATATATATGAAAATATAAAAAACTGGCTCAAATAGTTTATGTAACCAAGGAGGCAAGTCACTTTAGTTTCTATTCTAAAGAAGGCAACACCTATCAAAATACTGACAGCTCATGTTACTCCTTTGCGATCTTCAACCCCTGCCATTGTCTCTTAGATTTGAATCAGTCCTAATAATGTCAGTATCACCCAGTTTGTACACAGAGCCTACAAATACATTAAAAGTGCCCAGACAATTCATAACAACCATATTTCATTTGATTAATGATACTTCAAGTGTGGGATTTCACTCTTCAGAAATGCAAGCGCAAAGCAATGTATTTACTGTAAACCCTTCACTCCTACCAGTAACTCAGTCATTCCATTCTACTTACTTACATTTAGATTTCCAAAATCAAAGTTGACCAAGCCAAGCTTAGGTCAAAATAAGGAAATAGTACTGTGTTGAATCATTTCCTTCTAGTTAAAAAAAATTTAACACAATTATTAGCCTACAACAGCCTATATCAGTGATAAATTAATTCCAGCCAAACAAAATGACTCTTAAATTATTTAGTCCAAGATCTAGTGCATAAACCATAAGTTCTTGATAATAGTCTGAAGATTATCTTCTGAACTGAACTCTGGAGCACTTCACTCCCCACGCTGTGAGCTGTTGCACGTCTCTGAAACTGCTTCTAAGGCAGAGTCCAAAGCTAAGTAAAAACTACACCTGCTTTTAACAGTTCATAATCACAGACCTGCCAGGCACTCCAAGTAAGCAGAAAGGCCAGGAGAATAAGAACTGTTTGCGCTTTGTTGTCTGGTATCAGCACAGCACACAAGCTACAATGTCAGCAACCAACTTCTCTGTCACATATCACCACCGAGTACCCAGACGTTCAAATTACCAAGGCAACAGAGAGGGTGATTTGTAAGTACAGACCATTCAAAGTAGGATTTCTGGATAAATGCAAAAATAATTAGTATGAAACTTTTTTTACCTTTTTGCACCACATAAGTCTGTAAGAATTATGCTGTTTGGTAAAGATAGTAAGATGTTTCACTGGACAGATTTTATTTGTTGTCAAAATAAGTAAAATGGTTCCAAACTGAGAAAAAAAATTTACCTTCGGTCACAAAGATTCAGTTGCTTTTAAAAGCTTAGTTTTCAATACCATTCTTCCATGAAAACAGTCGACAAACAACTGGCCTCTAAAACACTCATTGCACAAATCACAGTAGCAAGCTTACAAACAGGTAAGAGGTAAGTAAGGTAAGTAGCCCCTGCCAGCGTGGATGGGGCTCCTCAGGAGTCTGTCACAGTACCATGATTCACATCAGCAGCAGAGCTGACCTTTCGCTGCACCTTGGCCTGCTTTACACACTCAGCACGTTTTAATTACTCGCGTGAAAGTTTTTCAAATGTACTGTGAAAACTACGTACAAGAGCTGTTCTACTTTTGTTACCTTCAAAGTAGTACAGAACACTGTGTCACTGCAGATCACTACTTTAGGTTTCCATGGCTGCTGCCTTTGTCTCTCTTCTGTTCCCAGTTCTACTCAGACTACTTTTGTTCCTCTCTTCTTCCAGAGACTGTTACTTTTTCTCTTGCATCTACCCAGAACAAAGCAGTTGTTCCACAGCATATGCAAACAGTACTTACACTATCACTTGTCTATTTAACTCTCAAGGGCAGACTTCATAATACCCTAAAACTGAGTTATGAAATGACTTTTCCCTAATTGAATTCAGCAAGGCTAAATTGGTAGCGATGAGGCCTTTACACTAGAAATCTCTTTTGTCCTCTCAATTCTTTGACGCAATGCATATTCTTTTTGTTTCTTTTTTATCCAAGTTTGTGTCCTGTACTTATCTCTCTGATCATTCAGCTCTATTTTAAGACCTGCACCAGTGCATTAAACTGCATCATTGCCACGAGAAGATATCTGGCAGCACGTGACTCCGGCTCACATGCTTTGACAAGATCCTGAGAGCACTCGTGTTCTCATCAGTTCCCAGTGAACCATTTGTAGTCTTTGCAGACTAAGTAGTCACCTCCTTCGTACACGAGGAACGCCATGGTTTCTGTTGCTACCAATGATAAGATCCCAGTGTCCCCAGCCCTAACACTAAACACTTCACTGGTTTCTATGTGTCAAATGAAGACATTAGGGTGCAGAAACAGCATGGTGCATTCTTCATCAGGAAATTTATGTTCTTCCCATTCTAATGAGCACTTATTTCAATCAGGGTCAGGCAAAGCATAGATTTCTGCTTGATTTTTTACTACTTGTAGGATGCTCTTGCTTTACAGAGTATCAGTGGTTAAATTAAAATAATTTCTAATGCTTCCCGGCTTTAAAGCTTCTCTCCCTACTCCTGTTTTGCATTGTCCTTCATTTTTATTTATTATTTTAGAGTACTTGGATATGCATGAAGGCTGCAGCATAAGTTTTAATCCAATTGAGTGCACTAAATATAATATATTGAATGAGCTTCCTTTAACAATGCATCAGAAAATGCTTAAGCAGTAAAATTTTACAAATGTACTAAGGTAATTTATTCAGACACCTTGTATTTATGAGTCTTGTCTGAGCAAAATGAGCTGTCAAGAAATTCTTTCAAATTAAAGTTCAAAAAAAGGAATTTCTTCCCAGTACAAGATGACTCTGACATAACATTGAAAACTGACTGATCTGGGCAGTTATAACACCAAACTTTTATTTCTGGGGATGAACTATGCTTATAGTTGGAGTCAAAGTCAGTAAGAGAGCCTATGTTTTGTCTGTTATTACTATAGTTTGCCAGTGAGTGGTTTGCCGCCACAGAGTATAAGTTCAAAGTAGCCACACAGTTGCTTTAATTTAGACTAGTCGATATTGACTCCAGATGACTATTATTCCAACAAGGATTTCTGAGCTATTAGCAATTTCGACAGCCCCATTCTCTAGCTGCACTTCTTTGCCTGGTGCACCAGGACCAGGAAGGCCACCCTCTCCCGAGTTTTTCTGGGCTCTCTGACACAGCGGCACCTTATATCCTTCTCCCTCTGAACTTACACATCGATATGCATCCTTATGTTCAGCAGTGCACGTGTACGTGTGCTGGGAAGGAACCTTCACCTAGCTACTTTTAGGGATCATTACTATATAGAGAAAGATTTCCAAAGACATCAAATTCTCCTTTCAAGATTCAGCCTAACTCCATAGCGGGCTGATGCATGGGATTCAAATTACTCCTTTCTTCCATGTAACTGCAAGGGATACGGTCCAGTCCTAAATATAAATATGTAGTTTTAAGCACATACTACCATCACTTAGAGAATAAACCATAAATGTAAAAAAATTATCCTATTAGCAGGTATAGACACAATTCAAATCTCTCACAGCCTTCTGTAATTTCACAAACCAAAGTAGCTCTCACTACAGCAACAGCTACATAGAAAATCGCACATTGTTAAAAACCTAATCAATGCTTACCATTAAATTTTTAAATTTTCTATTTTCTGCAATGTGGAAAAAGCCATCTCTTGTTAAAATCTTGATGTGTTTCACTTCATTATTGTACCTGTGGGCAATGAATAACTTATGAATATAAATGTGTTTTTAATCAGACACAATCAATAATTACCTGAGGGCATGCCCCAATAACACCACACGAATAAATTCTTAAGACAAAATGTATATCTGTGCCAAAACAAAGTTGACGTCTAATTAACCAAATATATTTATTAAAGTACAGCTGAAGAGGTAATCTGTATTCAAGAAAAAAAGTCACAACTAACTGCTCATTCTAACTGGGAATTCCCATATATTTCTTACTTTTATATCCATGTTGATAAACAACATGAAAGCAAGCAAGACCCTCACAATCATGTGCATTCACAGAATTCATGAACCCACATTTTACTGAAACGTCTGAGATGCAAAGAGCTTCGACAAGTTCTCACTGAAGTCAATGAAACATTCTTACTCACTTCAGAGAAGCAGATCACATCACAGTCCAAACACTGGCTTACTCTTACCCAATATACTAGACCATCGTTTTTGTAGACCCATTTGCTACAGCAGCATTATAAAACCATTGCTAACTTCCTACTATAAACCCTGGGTATTTTTGTCAGCAACTTCAGTTTTCCTATATTGACTCTCTTAAAGGCTGTGTATGATTATATAAATTGAAACAAGATTTTATTTTCCTTCATTATTTCAAATACTATCTAAGGAAAAATGAGAACAGGAAAACTTTCTGTAGGATATCTATTCCACTTACTTAATACTAATTGCATATTCTCCTGACTCTTTGGTCCTGTGCCGCACCAGGTAAGTGCTATTTACTCTGTTAATAAGTTCACTCTCTGCTTGCAATCTTTCCATTGCTCCTGCAAACCTGTAACAGAGAACAATAAAAATTGCCTATGATTTTTTCAAAGCTACAAAAAAAGGTCTATCAAATACGCAACGCAAAGTCCCAATATTCTGCACATGATGGGGACCTAAAAATATATCAGTTGCAACTGAATACCATTTCCAGATCTTTGAATGAAGAATAAAGCGTGAAAAAACTCCGCATGGGGGGCGGGGGAATTCTTAATTAGAAAAGTACTTGTGCACATGTTGAATACAATGCCTGTTAAGGAAAAAGGTCTATCAAATACGCAACGCAAAGTCCCAATATTCTGCACATGATGGGGACCTAAAAATATATCAGTTGCAACTGAATACCATTTCCAGATCTTTGAATGAAGAATAAAGCGTGAAAAAACTCCGCATGGGGGGCGGGGGAATTCTTAATTAGAAAAGTACTTGTGCACATGTTGAATACAATGCCTGTTAGGAAAAGTGCTCGAGCCTGAGCACTAGCTGAATGACTACTGGCTTGAATAGCTCATAGAACCAAACATTCTTCTGAATCATGTCTTGCAAGTGAAACAATAAAACAGTGGTCCTGAACCTTTGAACCCCCCTGAGTTCTAGTGGGATTTATCTCAACAGAGTGAAGAATCAGCCAACAGTAGTATATGAGGTCAAAAAAAGACCTATACAAAAATTTGGTATTTATACAAACACACTATTTTATTTGGTTTCATAATTATTCATAACCTCTAAAGGCTAAAGTGTAATGGATAAACTAAACATCCACAAGAAAAAAAAAAAAAACTCGTCCTAATATGGCCAAATTTGAAAGAGCTGATGCCAAGAGTTGAAAGCTAAGACAAGTAAGTCACCGATTCTGCAGCCTGACTGCATAAGCAGATTTGTGCCCTTGCTGTGCCTTGCTGGTTTGGGTGGGAGTTCATGAGAGGCTGTCAGCAGACATTTATTCACAAAACTAGAGGTTAAACTGTTAATTGAGGAGAGGAAAGTGACATAGCTTCCAGGGAAAAGATGCTTATTTTACCATTTTAGAAAGTAGTCTAAAGACAGTCAACACCACAGATCGCTACTATGTAAAATTTCATACTAATACATCACTACCAATTAGATGGGAGCTTTAAATAAAAAAATAGTTATTTTATGAAACACACCAGGGAACATGCATTTTGAAGTTTATCACAAAATACATGACTTTTTACAGCAAGTTTCAGCCTAAAGTCATTTTTCAGCTAAGTATTACAAATCCTTAGACGATAAAGACTGACCCCAACGATATGCTTTCTTCTAACAAAATTATAAATAGAGCAACTGTTAGAATTTAATTTAAAATACCAATTTTAAATATTAAACATAAATCAATATTCGTTTAGATCTGATTCTGATTTCGCTTTTGGCAAACTAGAGGAAATCAGAACTCACGTCTAAATGACAAAGCATAAACCCCGTGAAAGAACACAAGCGATGCTTATTCTGTTCTCTCAGAATCACCATGTCTTTTCTAGAGGTGAGCTGAATTCCAGTACAGCATTCACACACTACATAAGCCCCAGACCAGCAGTGGTTGTAGTTTTGATACATTGTCCTTTTATATCTCTACAGTCTTTTTTTGTTGTTGTTTTAAAAAAAAAGGAAATGCAGAACTATTCACGAGACGATGTATTTAACATTATTCCTTCTCTTTATTCATGTAACATGTAAGATCTACTTGCACGCTCCATATTATACTAATCTCTTATGATTCAGACCTCTGGGACTAAGGCTGCACAGCTACAGACTTGTAAACAAAATGTCAAAATCATTAAGCACTTTATTATATCAGAAATGCTTTTAGGCAATGCATGGTGTTGCTTTCCCAAACCATTACACAATGCCTTCTTCAGAAGCCTAGAAAGGTTAAACCAATATAAATTAAATTGTAATAAACACAGTTGTATTTCTATGACTGCTTCTTTCAAAGAGATTCTTGTAAGACTAGACAGGGACTCACCACAGTTGTGAAGAGTAGTCTACTGGTTTAGGAACCTAGGACATGAAACGATACAAGAGAATGAGGATCAAGATTTTTTTCTAATCAACACAAATTAGATAGCATTGATCTAATTGTCAATATCCAGATGAAACAAGTTAAAAGAAACAGATGATCTAATTAGTCTGCAAGTCTATTTTCTTTTGAAGGAAGTTATAATAAATACCATTCTGAAAGTAGTACAGAATATTTTAACTCTTTGCTGCTGTGACAGATTTTTTTACTTACTAGAACTGTTAGAAGTTTTTCCGACAGTGCCTACATTCCAATTTCATACATAAAATAGCCCAGTGCTACATATTGTTGAAAAGTATCATTAAAATGTGCAACACATTTACAGTAACATGTATAAAACTCATTTCATGTATGGCCTTAGAAAGACTGTCTCCTAGGAAATACAGTATATAATCTTCTGAAAGAGTTGAGGACAATCCATAGATTGTATTGTATGACATCATTCACACCTTTGTATTTGACTTGGTTAACTCTTGTACTAGTTTTTAATAAGCATGGAATTTGAGTCTCAAATTCAATTTAAAAAATTAAGCATAAAACTCATTTCATGTATGGCCTTAGAAAGACTGTCTCCTAGGAAATACAGTATATAATCTTCTGAAAGAGTTGAGGACAATCCATAGATTGTATTGTATGACATCATTCACACCTTTGTATTTGACTTGGTTAACTCTTGTACTAGTTTTTAATAAGCATGGAATTTGAGTCTCAAATTCAATTTAAAAAATTCAGCAAACTACAGTAAGTTTGCAAAATGAATGTTACATGTATACATAAACAAATGCATAGATAACATTTATACATGCACAAGATGCACAGTACAGCAATCCCCATGAAAATCAGCGTTTCATCTTGACCGTCTCCCACTGGCGTATGATACTTCAGTATTACCCTAGTCTTCCAAAACAAAGTGTGAAACTTGTGAAGTGCTGAAAAATTGATTTTAGTGGAAGCTTAGCATATATCTTGCAGACTTATAACCTAATGTCATATATTCTTAGATAAGCAAATTATTTCTTTTTTTTCTTCCAATAAAACCAAAGAATGTTTTATTATTTTCTGGAATCTAATAGGGAAAAAATTACAGTAACAGTCTTCTCACTTTTTTTTATTTATGATATATGGAATGTCTTCAACAGAGACTTCCAAACACAGATCAACTCAGGAAGATATTATTATACAGGCCTACAAACTTAAGTTAATTGAAATTGAAATCAATTACAGCTCCCACTAACTTGACCTCAGGTATCAACCAAGACCTCTATCAAGTCTCTAGACCTGACCTTGAAATAAACTCCAGTGGTGGGATAAAAAAGCCCCCAAAAAACAAAACAGAAAAACAAACAAACCAAAAAAACCCCAACACAAAAACCCCACCTCCCTGCATATTTAATCAGAGTATTCTGCAGTTCAAGTTGCAAGAGTCAAGTAGTTAAAAGTTTTTGTGTTAACCTGTCCAAAATGCCATGGTACATTCTAGCAGTATGGATGAGGTAGTAACAGGCAGCTTTTGCATGGAAAAAAGCAGAATAAGAAGCTATGAAGTGATTATTGAACCAGGATATTGTAAACTAGATGACACATATGGTATGAGTTGAGGATGATATTTACAACCACTTGTGTTTATAACTTATCTTGCAACCTTCTCAAAAAAGCACAGTTACTGGAATGCAAAATTACTAAATTATTGAAACAAGTAAGAATTGTTACAATTTCACCATTTTAAGGCTCTCGTCTTCATGCTAAGAAGCCTCAACACTAGAGTTATATAATGCACTTACTCCGAACGCTTCACTTAAAACACTGGCTAAGTATTTTCTTAGATAACTTCAGAACATTTTTTTATTGAGAAAGTTTGCAAAAAACCTTAGATCAGGAATTAAATCAGTATGTCTCCTAACTTCTCTTTCTCCACAGAAGTAAACAAGAGTTTGCTCAGGTTTTTGTGATAGGATAGGGTTTTGGCTAACTTGAAATTTACTGAAGATGTAACTTCCATCCCTGCATTGTTAAGATTCATTTCCATGAACCAAAATTTTCAGAGTTCACAAAGCTCTGCTTACTGCCTTTGACACAACTGTCACTCAAACTAAATACATAACCACTTACTCGAATGCCTCTCAACCCAAGATTTTTATGATAAAATTCTGAATTTTACAGGACAGCCCAAAACTTACATTTTTTTCTAAATAACAAAGCAGACACTAGTGTGGAACACATTAAAGTTCTCTGTGATAAAACCAGGGTCACTTGTTCAGCTTCCACAGCAGTAAATCTATCCAGTCATTAAGTTAGTCTAGTTCTTGAGGGAGAAAAAGGAAATGTGCATTACTCCCAAATAGTGTAGACAAAGGGCTACAAAACAGTAGCATTTGTAGTGCTGGTGGTACGCAAAGTCCTTTGAAGTGTAGGGGGCCTGACACAGCCAGGTACTACCCCTGGCAGCAGCAGTGGCACTTTATATCCCTACAGCTACTGATGGTGTTACTCGGGCACCTCTGCTACTAACGGCGAGACTCGGAAAAAAGTTAACAGATTATGAATATGCTGACAAAGAATTCCTGTGAGAAATGTTTTAGTGAAGCGACCAAATGAGACATTTCAAGGCCAGCTAGGCACTTAGGGTCTTTACATGCTGCGAGATATTTCAATAATACATTTCATCTACAGAAGAATTGCACCTTTAATGATTTGTATTATCCCCCATAAGACTAATTAAGTAACATGCATTCTATCAGCAGCAGGAGAAGAAAGAATAATTAAAAAAAAAGAACAAACCTTCTTAATTTGTCAAGTAGTCCTACTATGTTGGAAAGGACATAAAAATTCACAGGTGGTTTAAGTCCATCCTTCAGAGCAGTTAAACAATAGATGAGTAGTCCTTTTCATTAATTTTGAATGGACAGATATATATATATAAAAAACAAGTGTTGTTCATTGTCATGAAATACAGTAAAATCAAATGTTATTCCAGAAGCTCTTGGCTCATACTGTGCTACGTATCCAATGCCTCTATAGAAATGAGAAAACTGGAAGAAAGCTAGGAAAAACCATGTATTACTCACATGGTGCAGAAAATGTCTGCTGACATATACCACTTATTGCAAAGAGGAAAAAATTGTTTATAGGTACATCTGTGAAAAGTCTGAAATATAGATATTCTGGAGCTCAGCAGTTTTTCATTCAATATTCATTCCTAAAGTCTTTTGATGTATGTATTTTATGCTGTTTCTGGGCATTTTTATATCACCTGGTTGTAAAGGTTGTTAGACTTAATAACAACAGTAAAAGTTATAGCATGTTTAAAACCTGATTGATGTTTCAGTATCTTTAACTGCATCATTTATCATAATAAGATGTTTATATTTCATCCTTCCACGTTAACAGTGGTAAAGCATCAATTTATCTTTTTGTTCTGATCATGACACCGGCTGGTAACATTTCATGAATAATATTTATTCATTCTGCAAAACTGTATTATTTTCAATACTTCTCTAAATAGTCTATTTCCAAATTTAGCAGAAAGCTTTATCACTAGAAAGCAATCTTCACAACACCCCAGCAGCATTCTTCCTAACTTTGGATATCCTGCTTCCTCTGCTTTAAAGTGTAGTGGCGGTTCCTAAAGTGTTGCTGCAGTTGCTGTCAATGATACTATACAACGACGGACTGGGTGGCTCCAAGACCCTAACGCCAATACACAGCAGGTACTGCCTGTGTCCAGGAGAGCGACACCACGGCACGGGAAATCCACAGCTTTTGCAATAAGCAAGGGGTGGAGGGAAGAAAGCTAAGTTCACATAACATTTTCACCTTTATTCCAGACCTGTTCTCTCACCCAATCTAACATACCTTGTACCGACAAATATTCTGTGCATCAAAATTCTGAAAATATAGGGTATTAAAGATGTCTCAAGATACACTAATGTATTTATATTCTTTAGGATCACATGTATACTTGCTTTAGAAACTAAGGCACAACATGAGCCTTAAAGGCATACCAAAACGCAGCCACTAACAGCTGATTCCACCTACTTACAAACCATTTAAGTGGCAGATCTTGATTGCTGTAATGACAGCAATTCTATTAATAAGTCAAACTGTTGTGAATCGAGTTAGAAGTTAAAGCTCTCTTAAAGCAAAGTAAGGAATATGATTCCTCACTGGTTTTATGGGTTTACATCAATGGAACATATAGTAATCTGATGCACAGTGTTATAGAGGACAGAGAATGAAGGAGCAAGCATACAGTATACCAATGCATCATCACGTCTGTATACAAAACTCTTGAGTACATATTATAAACTAATTTTTCTTATTGTTATCCTGAACTTTTCTAGACTGAGAACATCCTTGTGCGAAATAAAGGCAGGTAAGAACCTACAGCGAAGAGAAAAGTTATCGAGCAGTCTGAATTCCAAGTTTTATATTAGTTTTACTCTCACACATTTTTAAACTCGCTACTTATGGTGTAATCCCTCTCTCTAACCCAAAGTGACTGGGGAATAGATTAGAACCACAGCATTCCCACCTTACCGCTGGGGAAGGAAGAAAGTGCGCTCTCACATAAAATGTGTTTGTTCTATAATCTGGAAACTCTTTAGACAGTTCAATGTATTAATATTCCCAAAAGCTAAATCTGCTTCCCAAACATGTTTTCTTGACATTTCCTATTTACATCAGATAACCAAAAGTATTAGAATGCTATATTTTAAGCAATATTGAACATACCATGAAAACACAAAGGTACGAGAAACAATATGATTTTTGTAAGGTAAGATTAATAAAGCGATGGTATGAACTAGGCAGTTTTTCTCTAAGATGACAAACAGAATTAAACAATTGTACTTACACATGGGCTAG
The DNA here is from genome assembly GCF_000699145.1 of Aptenodytes forsteri. Lineage (NCBI taxonomy): Eukaryota > Metazoa > Chordata > Aves > Sphenisciformes > Spheniscidae > Aptenodytes > Aptenodytes forsteri. The sequence goes on along the minus strand of NW_008795702.1, from coordinate 2,329,698 downwards.
GCTTTACTGCATCACTTGGGAAGAATCCAAGCTCTCCTGTTGTTAGATTTCTGCCCTAGAAAAAAAAAAAAACAGAATTTTCCATTTTTGAGACATAATGGGGATTAATTGTTAATAATAATACATGCACAGGGATTTAGGACAATAAGAGTATATCAAAGTCTTTAAAATAAAATGCTGTTCTAAAGTGTTACTCAACAGTTGTGTGGGTTTTGTTGGTTTGGGGTTTTTTTTAATTTATATAATTAATAATTTTAGCTGATACACCTGAGAGCTCTGAGAGATGGGATGCAAGGCGGCGGCTCAGAGCCTGGGTTGTGATTCCCAGTTCTGTCAATGTCTGCCAGTGTCCGATATCTTCATTAACGTTAATTATCTCCTTTCAAGTTACTTCCTCCTCAGTTGGCATCACGCTGGTGAGAGCTGCCACACTGCAACATTACAGATCCCCAAAATGACTACACACCATGCAGCGGCAGTTGCAGCAACTGAGAAATCATGCTAACTCCAGTGGGACCTTAGGGCTAATAATCCATCAGCCAATTCTATAGCTAAGCATTTCCATAAGTGACGCAAATCATTGGAAATCAGGTGGGTACGAGAATATTAACAGAATTAAAGATTAACTCTCTGTCTATGATATATTCACAACACGTTGTAGATGCGCCCACACAACTGGGAGACCAGCTGCAGAAATGCATCCAGCATAGCCTAAACGGAGCCTTTTATGCAACACAACTGCTGCCCCAAAGTTGCAGGACCACCAATTTACTCTGGGCTTCTAAGGGCCAAAAGTGACCTGATCATCACAGAGACACGTCTCAGCAGTTCACAATTCACCACCAAGCTCCCCTGAAGAACACCCCCTCAGCCAGATAGAACAGCAAAATAAAAACACCTTTCTAGTCCTAGTAAAAACATTTGGCTGTGACCATCCTGACCACATTTTTCAGAGAACAGAGCACATAGCTAAAATTTCTAAACACAGATACATAAAACGAAGGCATCAAAATGCATATTTTGGCAAACAAATGTTTTCATTTAACAGATTTTTTTAAAAGCACATAAATGCCTAACCTCCATGAAATTTAATATACTGACTGTAAACAAAATATACTATCAGCATTTGGCAATAAGAGTAAGAATGAGTACTTTACAAGCATTGTAATCTTGAAAATTTCATTTATTCTTTATTTTTGATGGCATACCTGCAACATAAAAAATTAAAAGGGGAAAAAATGCTTCAGAAACAGACATGGAATTTCTTTGGGGTTTTAGTTCATTTTGTTTCAATTACATATCTAGTGCTACAGTACCCTAACACCACCACACAAAACAGAATTCAGCAATTTCAAACAGAGATCATTATGCAATTTATCAGACACAGATAGTGACCCCAGTAACAGCCATCTTTACCAAATATACAGAGAAGTGCAGAGGAGGCAGAGGCGAGAGAAAAGCAGTTAAGCAGTATTTAAGCTATAATACGCTAAATAGCGATGATATTAAAAAAAGAATTACGCGCAAACAAGTGACAATGTTATAGATCTGAACCCGCGTTCAGCAAAGCTCCCTTGCCCTCTCTCCCAGTATCTGCTTGAATACAGGTTACCTTTTGCATCCATGTATTCTATTTACTCCCAAAACATGAATCCCTCTGAAGTACAGACTTAACTTGTAAGCAGAGCTCTGACACAGTCTCTCATGTAAGTGATACTTAATTACAATACTACTCTTACCTGAATCAAGTGATATATCACAGTCAATAAGACCAGCCACTAAATAAAATATATTAATAAGAAAAAGCATTTGAAGGAGCACAACTGAACAGTAGTTTTGGATGTGCCCACATACCATTGCTATTCATAAGAAACATTTATATAAAGTGAAAGAAGCTGAACAAGATGACACATCATGCAACATATGTCCACAACAACTAGAAAGCAGCCAAGGATCAAAATTTGATGAGCTCAGGGACAGACCCCTGTGTTACCTTCTGAAAGTGCCAAAAGGGACACCATTTCAAATGTCCAATAGTGTTTCATAATGTTTGCAGTGCTTCCTCCCTGCAAGTCAGAAATACAGTCTGGAACTCCTACTGTTTTTCCAGAAATGTATTTGCACACCCCAAAAGCTAGAATGAAAGCTAGCTTTGATTTGCAGACATTTAAATGCTTCAATCTGCACTGAATTATACCACCCTGAGCTGTTCTATGACCTCAATTAAAAATAAAAAAATAAAGACACATTACAGCCACTGAAGAAACTGTAGCGTGTACAGAAAGACCAGACCATGGGACAGTATGACGTAGAACCAGCATTGTATTACCTGGCTTAGATACTGCTAGCAGTACACAGTGATACGTATCACAGCTTAAAAACCCAGCAGAGCAGCAAAGATCACGAGATTAGCTGTGGTCTGTACTGATTAAATCATTATCACAATGCAGACAGACATAATGTATACGCATTCAGAATAAGGAAACTGAACTGCAATCCATAGGCTGTATTGTAACATATATGTGCACTTTCACTTAAAGTATTCTGTAGGTAACAAGTCAATGGCACTTGCAGCAAAAAATGGATCATCTGGAGGACACTGAACGTTCATTGAAATCATAGAAATGAAGTGGTGAGAAACTACATCATCAGTGGACAGACTTATATGAGAGGTACAGCATTAAGAAATACTCTCTGCCCAAGCAACAATCCTACAATGTCCTTAGATGTCACCACTTGTTGGAAGACGCTGTTCTGTGCAGCTGTGGGATACAGATGTGTCGCTTCGTTGGGCTCGGAGAGGCTAGGAGTGAAGCATGTGTTCTACGGACAGTACACCAAGACCAAAGTGAAAGCAGCAGTAGAGAAGTCACACAGACAGACTCTCTCATCACACAAACATCCCCAAGTACTGTGACCAGTACAAAACTTTGCCTTTGCATTCTGAGCAATACCACGCCTGTAACAAGCACCGAGACAACCCAAGAAAGGCTTTGTCTTCTGAAGACAAGCTTCACATGAGATAACTGCAGATGGCTTTGTTAGTTAAATACAAGCAAATCCTTAAAGAGAACAGGGTTTGATCTATTACACATTGCTGAAGGAAACAGCTCACTTTAAAATGCTCTGCCGATAATAAGCTCATATGAATAATTTGATAACGTCCTTAGGAGACTAGGTTATTTTGTTTACTTTAGAAATCCTAGCTCAATTCATCAAGGCTTGGTGTCATTCATACACAAAACCATGACCTGTCGTCAGATGATGATTTCAAAATTTAAGATCTATCCATCAAATCATTAACAGCAGCAAAATTATTATGCCACCATACTTCACGTCTACTAATCATTTCTTTCTGCTTTATGTTTCCTGCTTGCTAATTGCTTATTGTCTGATGAGTAAGCATTTCCCTTGAACACTGCCCTATAATGGCTTATGGTCATTATAAAAGCAGAAGCAGAGGACTGGACAGAACTAGTATTAAAATTTATATTATGTATATACTATTACATTGTATTTCTAAATTATTATATATTAAAATATATATTACATGTATATGTGTGTATGTGTGCATACATATTCATATCTATAAGGGCCAATGAAGCCCTTCAGTCTATTGCTTTCAGCAACAGTCTCAGCAAGACTAGAGGCTGATTCACAACTCTTGTACCTGTTTTAATGAGGGAGACTTTCTGAAGCCATTTGACACATTTGCTCTAAATTTCCAGACTGCTGCCTGCTACTTAGCTATGCAATGCCCATTAACTTCATTGGATGTGCACAGAACTAGAACTCCCGTATAGCTAAAATTTATAAATTATCATGTCCTTCACCCATTTTCATTTTGTTTACTGCAATGTGTGGTGAAGAGAGGAAGGAGACAGACAAAAAATTACAAATCAAATTACAAACCAAAAGGAAAAAAAAGGCACTTTTACAGTGCTGCCTCCCCAGTGCTTTAATTTTCTATCATAAGTATATTTACAATATACTTAATGCCTTTTGGCTGTTTACAGCAGGACCGCTAACTACTGAAGCATTAGAAAGTACATCTGTAATAGCTATTACCTGATATGGGTTTAATCTGCATCAAAGAAAAGCTGGTTTTGAAAAAGGAAAGAATCAATCCAGCAAATATCTGTATTCTTTCGGCATAGCTGCGAAACACGATTGCCTGAGGATGGCGGGTAATTGCAATGCAAACCTGTAAAACTAGAATTACATTATATCGTACGGTAGGCATTGCGGCACCCCTGAAAGCCTACCCTCAGGTTAAGCAGGTACCAATTTACTCAAACCAAACTGAGAAGAGGAGAGAAATATTCACATCTATAATAAAAATCTGACTACTTCAAAGCTGCACTACTACAGCTGAAACAACCAGCAGTGCTCTGGTTAAGGGGTCTGAAATTTCCATTTAAAACATTAAGTTTTCTCCTCTCTCCCCCCTCAGCCCCTCTTCCTTTTCTTATTTCATTCTGCAAGTGATGCTAGCCGAGCACCAGCTAGGCAAGCAGCATGGCTCTTCTAGTCTTGCACCCTGACTGAGCAAGGAAAAGTAGTCGTGCACAAGGGGATGCGCAAGTATCAGCGTAAGACCACCCTTCTCTTTATATGCAGCCACGTGTTTACTGAGGAGAGTAAAATAACTTGTGACAGTATCGACCCCCCTATATTACACATTCTCTTTGAAGAAAGCTTAGGTTTTGGATGATACCAGTGAAGAGGCAGAAGGCAAATTCATGGAATTCAGAAATGCTTATCCCAGCCGTCTTACTGTCTCTGTGATTGCTCAGTTTGCCTCTCAGAAAAGTATTTGCTGTTTCATAAAGAAAAAACCCCATACTTCTCCTGTTTTCCACACTGCGTAACAGGTAGATTCGTATGTGTATATGGTCTTGAATTACTACAGAACTTACCACAATAATCGCTATATGATCATTGAAATATTAACTTAGCAGAATTTTCATGTCTATCAAAACACATTTGATCGCATTTAAGCTATAGCTTTAAGCATTGCTTAGTAACTTGTGGTGTTTATTTCGTGTACTGTAAAGAAGAAAAAATTATACTTAAACCACACATGCTTATCTATTACAAGCACTCGAATTTCTAAACTGAGCAATGGTCAACTTAAAAATCCATTCTGATATTAAGTCTTGCAGGTCAGCTGTAAATTACTCTAAAACACCTCTCAAATAAAACTTACAGATTTTAATACAAATTGTGTTTTGCAGGTTTTTTTCTTAATATGCATTTTAAAACGCAGATGTCATTACAAGACTTATGGAAATCTGTATTAAGCAGTCTGTGACAAAACAGCTTGTGAGAAAAAAAAAATCCTGAATGATGCTAATGGAGATGACAATTTCCATTAAGATTCAAATCTATTACTAAGGCTTCTGGGGAAAAAGCCTCGCGCACTTTCGAGTTTCTGCTAGTTAAACACAGCGAGATTCTAGCTAAATTCTTTAGTGTGGTATGTACAAATAACATCTAAGACAAATTCCAGTAGATTGAGTTGATGGATGTGTATGAACATGGCAATAGAATCAGTCCCACACGGTGCCAATAATTCTGGCTTGTACTAAGTGTGTATTAGTCTGATGATTACCTTCTAGCCAGTCCCAAATCAAGAGCGTGCTTAAATGCTTCTCTGGATCAGAACTCAAGACCTTGCAGAACCAAGCCCTACATATAAAACTATATAGGCCAAAATCTACCAACCAACATTTGAAAAAATTTATTTTTAGTGATGTGAAATATCTATGGTCTGCTAAACAACAAGTTTGGTGTG